>NC_143034.1:79593870-79726370 GCF_057628025.1 Oncorhynchus mykiss | reverse complement strand
TTGGACACACACACACAAGCACACACATTGGACACAAACTCACATTGGACACACACACACACACACACATACTGGACACACAAACACACACACACTGCACACACAAACACACTGGATACAAGCACTGGACACAGACACACTGGATACAAGCACTGGACACAGACACACTGGACACACACACACACACATTGGACACACACACACACTGGACACACACACACACACTGGACATACACACACACATGCTGGACACACACACACAAGCACACACAATAGACACACACTCACATTGGACACACACACACAGTGGACACACACACACACACACACTGGACACACACACACTGGACACACACACACACACACACACACACACACTGGACAGACACACACACACAGTGGACACACACACAGACACACTGGACACACACACACACACACGTCTTCCTATAATTGTGAGGACCTTGACACAGGAATGTCAAATGGGGACCATAATTTCTGAACAAACAGACATTATTCCATCACTAAGTGGTCCCACAAACACAGATATCACTTAACCTGAAAAACTACAATGGAGAAATAGCCATGCAGGGCACCAGTCTAGTGAGGACCAGTGGTTGCTAGGCAGTTTCTGGACCACAGGTTCTAGAACAGCTTCTATCCCAGTTCTATCTGCCTGTTAAATCAGTTTCTGGACCACAGGTTCTAGAACAGCTTCTATCCCAGTTCTATCTGCCTGTTAAATCAGTTTCTGGACCACAGATTCTAGAACAGCTTCTATCCCAGTTCTATCTGCCTGTTAAATCAGTTTCTGGACCACAGATTCTAGAACAGCTTCTATCCCAGTTCTATCTGTCTGTTAAATCAGTTTCTGGACCACAGGTTCTAGAACAGCTTCTATCCCAGTTCTATCTGCCTGTTAAATCAGTTTCTGGACCACAGGTTCTAGAACAGCTTCTATCCCAGTTCTATCTGTCTGTTAAATCAGTTTCTGGACCACAGGTTCTAGAACAGCTTCTATCCCAGTTCTATCTGCCTGTTGAATTAGTTTCTGGACCATAGGTTCTAGAACAGCTTTTATCCCAGTTCTATCTGCCTGTTGAATTAGTTTCTGGGCCACAGGTTCTAGAACAGCTTCCATCCCAGTTCTATCTGCCTGTTGAATTAGTTTCTGGGCCACAGGTTCTAGAACAGCTTCTATCCCAGTTCTATCTGCCTGTTAAATCAGTTTCTGGACCACAGGTTCTAGAACAGCTTCTATCCCAGTTCTATCTGCCTATCTGCACTTGTTTTATACTGTTTTAGATGGATCCTCTGTTTATCATCTTGTTTTATACTGTTTTAGATGGATCCTCTGTTTATCATCTTGTTTTAGATGGATCCTCTGTTTATCATCTTGTTTTATACTGTTTTAGATGGATCCTCTGTTTATCATCTTGTTTTAGATGGATCCTCTGTTTATCATCTTGTTTTATACTGTTTTAGATGGATCCTCTGTTTAAACACTTAAATTCTTACAATAACATATTTTTTGGAAAAAAAACAAATTGTACAATTACGCTCCATAGTTGTTCAAGTATGTATGGAAATATTGTACTTTCATAATAAAACTACTTGAAACAAGAAAAGGCATTGTTCATTGTGAAAATAAATTCGTTATTGATTCTTCATTGCTTTTCCAGTCGCAGGTTGATGTTTGTCATGAATCTTTACCTGGAGGCAGAACTGTGTGATTTCCTCTAGATATGCCAGCTGCAAAATCAGAATTGGCTGTGAAAAAATAATGTTGTTTTATGGTTATAATTTAAGAGAAGGATGAGCAGTGTGGTTAGGGTCAAGGTTAGGATTAAAATCTGATTTTATTACTTTGTGCCTGTGCCAGCTAGTGACCACTTTGCTGATCTGCCTCCAGGGCAAGATTCATGACAATAAATACCAACCTGCCTCCCAGTCATCCCCTCCTTATCTTTACAAGGCTGCAGAACATGCAAGCTAGTGATGTGGGGGTTCTCTCATAACCCTCAGTCCCCAGGTGGGTAGATGGCAGGTTGAATAAAGAGAAAACAATAGGTTACATAACAAAATCCATGAATGTATAAAACATTAAGGACACCTTTCTTTCCATGACAAACTGACCAGGTGAATCCAGGTGAAAGCTATGATTCCTTATTTGTCAATTGTAGATGAAAGGGAGGAGAAAGGTGAACTTTTTATGGCTGCAGGGGCAGTATTGAGTAGCTTGGATGAAAAGGTGCCCATTGTAAACAGCCAGCTCCTCAGTCTCAGTTGCTAATATATGCATTATATTATTGTTATTGGATAGAAAACACTCTAAAGTTTCCAAAACGGTCAAAATATTGTCTGTGAGTATTGTCTGTGAGTTATACAGAACTGATATTGCAGTAGAAACCCTGAGGAAAATCAAAACAGGAAGTGGCTTCTATTTTCCAAAGCCTCCCTTTGCTCCATTGTTATGGATATGAACCGGTTTCCTTTTCCTATCGCTTCCCCAAAGCTGTCAACAGTCTTCATACATAGTTTCAGGCTTTTATTTTGAAAAATGTTGTGTAACTGGGAGTCTCGTGAGTGAACATCGGAAGATCATCTAAGGTAAATTTTTTATTTGATTGCTTTTCTGATTTTCGTGATCGATCTACCTGATGCTAACTGTACTTAATGTTTTATCATGCGATCGATAAACTTACACAAACGCTGGGATTGCTTTCGCTGTATAATTTCAAAATCTGACACGACAGGTGGATTAACAAAAGGCTAAGCTGTGTTTTCCTATATTGCACTTGTGATTTCATTAATATAAATATTTATAGTAATATTTATTGTACGTAGCGCTATGCTATTCAGCGGTTGTTGATGACACTTATCCCGATATCGGGATTGCAGCCATAAAAAGTTAATGCAACCGCTGTGTCAGATTTCAAAAAAACTTTACGGAAAAAGCAAACCATGCAATAATCTGAGACGGCGCTCAGATATAAACAACATTTCTCCGCCATGTTGGAGTCAACAGAAATACGAAATTACATCATAAATATTCCCTTACCTTTGATGATCTTCATCATAATGCACTCACAGGAATCCTAGTTCCACAATAAATTGTTTGTTTTTTCGATAATGGCCATTAATTATGTACAAGTAGCTACTTTTGCTACACATGTCCAAACGCTTGCACAGGTCCAGGCGAAAACTTCATAAAGTTATATTACTGGTCGACTAAACTTCTCAAACTAAGTAGAGAATCAATCTTCAAGATGTTGTTATCATAAATATTCAATAACGTTCCAACCGGAGAATTCCTTTGTGTCTACAGAAGTAAGGCGATATCATGTGGAATGCGCATGACCAGGAACTGGCTCTCTGCCAGACCACTGACTCAAACACCTCCCATCCAGCCCCACATCACAGTAGAGGCTTCATTCAACGTTCTACAGACTGTTGACATCTAGTGGAAGGTGTAGGCAGTGCAAACAGATCCATATCTTACTGGGATTTGAATAGGCGATGAGTTGAAAATCGACCAGCCTCAGAATTCTTACTTCCTGTTTGGATTTTTTCTCAGGTGTTTGCGTGCAATATAGGTTCTGTTATAGTCACAGACATCATTCAAACAGGTTTAGAAACGTCAGAGTGTTTTATATCCAATAGTAATAATAACATGCATATATTAGCATCTGGGACAGAGTAGCAGGCAGTTCACTCTGGGAACGCTATTCATCCAAAGTGAAAATGCTGCCCCCTAGGATTTTTAAACGTGTAGACAATTGAGACATGGATTGTGTATGTGTGTCATTCAGAGGGTGAATGAGCAAGACAAAAGTTTTAAGTGCCTTTGAACAGGGTATTGTATTAGGTGCCAGGCGCACTGGTTTGTGTCAAGAACTGCAACACTGCTGGGTTTTTCACACTCATGTTCCACCACCCAAAGGACGTCCAGCCAACTTGACAACTGTGGGAAGCATTGGAGTCAACATGGGTCATCATCCCTGCGGAACTCAATGTTAGGAAGGTGTCCTTCATTTCTAGTCCACTCAGTGTATAACATGTAGACTACACTGCTCAGTTAGAGTAATATCTAGTCCACTCAGTGTATAACCTTTAGACTACACTGCTCAGTTAGAGTAATATCTAGTCCACTCAGTGTATAACATGTAGTCTACACTGCTCAGTTAGAGTAATATCTAGTCCACTCAGTGTATAACCTGTAGACCACACTGCTCAGTTAGAGTAATATCTAGTCCACTCAGTGTATAACCTATAGACTACACTGCTCAGTTAGAGTAATATCTAGTCCACTCAGTGTATAACCTATAGACTACACTGCTCAGTTAGAGTAATATCTAGTCCACTCAGTGTATAACCTATAGACTACACTGCTCAGTTAGAGGCCGTCTGTTAAGGTGCCTCTTTATCAGCATCATAAAAGCTGATAGTTTTTCAACCACATCAAATATCCATCCAAGTCAAACTGAAATCTTATCAGAAACATGTTGGGCTTTTTACAATGAAGATTGGCCACTAGATTATTACCAGTTTATATTCATAACTAAAACATCCCCTCATTTTAACATTCTGTCATAAAGAACACATTCTAACATTCTGTCATAAAGAACACATTCTAACATTCTGTCATAAACAACACATTCTAACATTCTGTCATAAAGAACACATTCTAACATTCTGTCATAAAGAACACATTCTAACATTCTGTCATAAAGAACACATCCTAACATTCTGTCATAAAGAACACATTCTAACATTATGTAATAAAGAACACATTCTAACATTCTGTCATAAAGAACACATTCTAACATTCTGTCATAAAGAACACATTCTAACATTCTGTCATAAAGAACACATTCTAACATTCTGTCATAAACAACCTATTCTAACATTCTGTCATAAAGAACACATTCTAACATTATGTCATAAAGAACACATTCTAACATTCTGTCATAAAGAACACATTCTAACATTCTGTCATAAAGAACACATTCTAACATTCTGTCATAAAGAACACATTCTAACATTCTGTCATAAAGAACACATTCTAACATTCTGTCATAAAGAACACAATCTAACATTCTGTTATAAAGAACACATTCTAACATTCTGTCATAAAGAACACAATCTAACATTCTGTTATAAAGAACACATTCTAACATTCTGTCATAAAGAACACATTCTAACATTCTGTCATAAAGAACACATTCTAACATTCTGTCATAAAGAACACATTCTAACATTCTGTCATAAAGAACACATACTAACATTCTGTCATAAAGAACACATTCTAACATTCTGTCATAAAGAACACATTCTAACATTCTGTTATAAAGAACACATTCTAACATTCTGTCATAAAGAACACATTCTAACATTATGTCATAAAGAACACATTCTAACATTCTGTCATAAAGAACACATTCTAACATTCTGTCATAAAGAACACATTCTAACATTCTGTCATAAAGAACACATTCTAACATTCTGTCATAAAGAACACATTCTAACATTCTGTCATAAAGAACACATTCTAACATTCTGTCATAAAGAACACATTCTAACATTCTGTCATAAAGAACACATTCTAACATTCTGTCATAAAGAACACATTCTAACATTCTGTCATAAAGAACACATTCTAACATTCTGTCATAAAGAACACATTCTAACATTCTGTCATAAAGAACACATTCTAACATTCTGTCATAAAGAACACATTCTAACATTCTGTCATAAAGAACACATTCTAACATTCTGTCATAAAGAACACATTCTAACATTCTGTCATAAAGAACACATTCTAACATTCTGTCATAAAGAACACATTCTAACATTCTGTCATAAAGAACACATTCTAACATTCTGTCATAAAGAACACATACTAACATTCTGTCATAAAGAACACATTCTAACATTCTGTCATAAAGAACACATTCTAACATTCTGTCATAAAGAACACATTCTAACATTCTGTCATAAAGAACACATTCTAACATTCTGTCATAAAGAACACATTCTAACATTCTGTCATAAAGAACACATTCTAACATTATGTCATAAAGAACACATTCTAACATTCTGTCATAAAGAACACATTCAAATTAGTAACTCAAATAAAAAAACAGTTTTCCATTTCAAAAGGTGAAATAAAGAAATGACTATAATAAGAGCATATTAAGTGCCAAATAACATTTGTGACAATTTGTGGAAATAGGAAGACAAATGTGAATAACTGTTGTTATCAACAACAGTGATATTTGAGGTGTAACACTGGAAGACATGAGGTCTCCCATATTCTCCAGTAAAACATTAACAGACACTATAGTTTTGGTTCTAATACAAGGTATTAAGTGCCGTTACCAATTAAAAGGCACAAAAACCATAACTATTATCTGGGGAAGTGGGTATCAATACCATAACTATTCTCTGGGGAAGTGGGTATCAATACCATAACTATTCTCTGGGGAAGTGGGTATCAATACCATAACTATTCTCTGGGGAAGTAGGTATCAATACCATAACTATTCTCTGGGGAAGTGGGTATCAATACCATAACTTTTCTCTGGGGAGGTGGGTATCAATACCATAACTATTCTCTGGGGAAGTGGTTATCAATATCATAACTATTTTCTGGGGAAGTGGGTATCAATACCTTGGAAAACAGTTAATAAAAGACTTAGAGCTGGGAGTGAAGAAGATATAAACCCTCTGGACACCGTCAGGAGAGGTTTCAGAATAATAACTACTGAAATGGAGAAAGAAGGACCAGATTCTCCCTGTAAAGTGGGACTAGAGGAAGATAGAAACACCCTGGACACCGTCAGGAGAGGTTTCAGAATAATAACTACTGAAATGGAGACAGAAGGACCAGATTCTCCCTGTAAAGTGGGACTAGAGGAAGATAGAAACACCCTGGACATCGTCAGGAGAGGTTTCAGAATAATAACTACTGAAATGGAGACAGAAGGACCAGATTCTCCCTGTAAAGTGGGACTAGAGGAAGATAGAAACACCCTGGACACCGTCAGGAGAGGTTTCAGAATAATAACTACTGAAATGGAGACAGAAGGACCAGATTCTCCCTGTAAAGTGGGACTAGAGGAAGATAGAAACACCCTGGACACCGTCAGGAGAGGTTTCAGAATAATAACTACTGAAATGGAGACAGAAGGACCAGATTCTCCCTGTAAAGTGGGACTAGAGGAAGATAGAAACACCCTGGACACCGTCAGGAGAGGTTTCAGAATAATAACTACTGAAATGGAGACAGAAGGACCAGATTCTCCCTGTAAAGTGGGACTAGAGGAAGATAGAAACACCCTGGACACCGTCAGGAGAGGTTTCAGAATAATAACTACTGAAATGGAGACAGAAGGACCAGATTCTCCCTGTAAAGTGGGACTAGAGGAAGATAAGTTTAATAAAGCCATAGAGGTGCTGAAAGAGGAGCACCAGCATTCTACTAATTTGGCTCCAATATGGGAACAATGTATCAAACTGGATCAAACTGGTCATCATTTCCCTGTTGACGGAACATTCTCCTCCATGTATAAACTCCATATATAAAATCCATATATAAACTCCATATATAAACTCCATGTATAAACTCCATGTATAAACTCCATGTATAAACTCCATGTATAAACTCCATGTATAAACTCCATATATAAACTCCATATATAAACTCCATGTATAAACTCCATATATAAACTCCATATATAAACTCCATATTTAAACTCCATATATAAACTCCATATATAAACTCCATATATAAACTCCATGTATAAACTCCATATATAAACTCCATATATAAACTCCATATATAAACTCCATATATAAACTCCATATATAAACTCCATATATAAACTCCATGTATAAACTCCATATGTAAACTCCATATATAAACTCCATATATAAACTCCATATATAAACTCCATATATAAACTCCATGTATAAACTCCATATATAAACTCCATATATAAACTCCATATATAAACTCCATATATAAACTCCATATATAAACTCCATATATAAACTCCATGTATAAACTCCATATATAAACTCCATATATAAACTCCATGTATAAACTCCATATATAAACTCCATGTACAAACTCCATATATAATACTTGAACCAGGTTATGTAGACAAAAGTGCAATTAGTGCAACCAATGACAATAGAGAGGGGTGTGTCATAATTACTAAACCAATGACAATAGAGAGGGGTGTGTCATAATTATTAAGTTAATTAAAATGAATTAGTGAAACTGTTAAAAAACACTAGTTAATGGCGTATTAAATATAGTAGGCTATATTATATATATCCCCCTCTCCTATTGTTACATTCACTAGTTAATGGTGTATTAAATATAGTAGGCTATATTATATATATCCCCCTCTCCTATTGTTACATTCACTAGTTAATGGTGTATTAAATATAGTAGGTTATATTATATATATCCCCCTCTCCTATTGTTACATTCACTAGTTAATGGTGTATTAAATATAGTAGGCTATATTATATATATCCCCCTCTCCTATTGTTACATTCACTAGTTAATGGTGTATTAAATATAGTAGGTTATATTATATATATCCCCCTCTCCTATTGTTACATTCACTAGTTTATGGTGTATTAAATATAGTAGGCTATATTATATATATCCCCCTCTCCTATTGTTACATTCACTAGTTAATGGTGTATTAAATATAGTAGGTTATATTATATATATCCCCCTCTCCTATTGTTACATTCACTAGTTAATGGTGTATTAAATATAGTAGGTTATATTATATATATCCCCCTCTCCTATTGTTACATTCACTAGTTAATGGTGTATTAAATATAGTAGGTTATATTATATATATCCCCCTCTCCTATTGTTACATTCACTAGTTAATGGTGTATTAAATATAGTAGGTTATATTATATATATCCCCCTCTCCTATTGTTACATTCACTCAAACAACTTGGTATAAGTCATTGCCACAGTGCTGCTGCTTGGAGCTAGGGTTGGGTTGGGTTAGGGTTGGTTTGGGTTGGGTTAGGGTTGGGTTAGGGTTGAGTTGGGTTAGGGTTAGGGTTGGGTTAGGGTTAGGGTTGGGTTAGGGTTAGGTTGGGTTGGGTTAGGGTTGGGTTGTGTTAGGGTTGGGTTAGGGTTAGGGTTAGGGTTGGGTTAGGGTTAGGGTTGGGTTAGGGTTAGGTTTGGGTTGGGTTAGGGATGGGTTAGGGTAGGGTTGGGTTGGGTTGGGTTAATGTTGGGTTGGGTTAGGGTTGGGTTGGGTTAGGGTTAGGGTTGGGTTAGGTTAGGGTTGAGGTTGGGTTGGGTTAGGGTCTGGGTTGTGTTGGGTTAGGGTTGGGTTGGGTTAGGGTGCTGTTAGGGATGGGTTAGGGTTGGGTTAGGGTTAGGGTTGTGTTAGGGTTAGGGTTGGGTTAGGGTAAGTGTTGGGTTAGGGTTGGGTTAGGGTAAGTGTTGGGTTAGGGTTGGCTTGGGTTGGGTTAGGGTTGGTTTAGGGTTAGGGTTAGGTTTTGAATTTGAGTAGGGTTAAAAATAGACTGATTTGGCTTGTGATGCACAGGTCTATTGTTGTGTACCCCTCCAATCTGAATAAATTATAAGGTTTAAATACACTAGACTGACTCCTAAAAACCTTAACAAACGTAAGTAGGTTCATATTGCTTCTAAAAATGATAGTCTGAGTGGTTATCTAGGACCATAAAGGGACCATGAAGGGACTAAGATGTTAAAATATAAAAGGGGTCAAGGGATAGATGCTTTATTAGTACATAAACCAACACAGTTAAAAGCCCATATATCTATAAAAGTGCCATAAGATCAAGTGCTGAGTTGTTAAAACAAATTGAAAAACATAAAAACGAAAGGAATAAAACTATTCTAGGAGGGGTAAGGTTAGGGGTAGGGTTATGATTAGGATTAGGGGTGGGGTTAGGGTTAGTGGTGGGGTTAGGGGTTAGGGTTAGAGTTAGGATTAGGGTTAGTGGTGAGGTTAGGGTTAGAGGTGGGGTTAGGGGTGGGGTTAGGGGTGGGGTTGAGGTTAGGGTTAGAGTTAGGGTTAGTGGTGGCGTTAGGGTTAGCGGTGGGGTTAAGGTTAGGGTTGGCGTTAGAGTTAGGAGTTGGGTTATGGATATGGGCAGGAGCAGGATACGAACCCGAATTAGGGTAAGGGTTAAGGTTAGGGTTGTGGTCAGGGTTGAAATCAGGGGTAGGGGAGGATTTGGAAATGTCTCCGGAACCTCTATAATGGAGGTTGGGGTCCAAAAGAGTGATTGACAGACTTGTGTTATGTGATTGTGTAGGTTGAATGGGAGAGAGGGCCCCCAAGGTGCTGTTTTTTATGGTTCTGAGATATCGTTTAGAGTGACCTCTCTGTCTGAGTGCATGAAATAATGTTTGAATTGCTTTTCCCGGGTCCTGTTTGCAGGAGGAAATCCTATGAAACCATATAATTTGTGGTTTAACGATGCCTCTAAATGTATGTTTGAGGTGATGTTAAGGGAATTTTTATCAATAATGACTAATTATGTATACATTTCGATCCTGACTGACTAATCAGAATACTAATATGTTACTGTATAGATGTATGAATTTTCTTTTAACCTTAGTACTGAATATAATGTGTGTAAATATCATCAAGAATTAGAACAATGACTGTCTGTTCCTTGGTAGAAATGAATGAACTTATAGCCAGACTGGCTAGAATGCTTATCTACACAGGCAGACCTTGGCTCGGATCATAAATGATCTAAGTCTTGAGAACCATACAGCCATTGTACAGGAGCGGAGATGAGACGGGGTAGTACGAAAACTAATGACATGTCATTTTCAGTTTATAATCTGTGGTAAACTGTATCATGTTCAGTACTCTCGAGAATAAACGCTGCTGGTTGATTTTGAGACTGGTTTCTGTCCATTTCATGCAAATAAGAGTCTTACAAATTCTTAGGAATTGACCGTGTTTAATTTTAATTGGGTATTAAAACATAGAGGAATATAATTCCTGTAACAATTGGTCCTTCGAGCCGGATCTAAATACCCGTCTCTGCCATCTGAAGGTCGTACGTCGAAAATCGTGCACGAGCGGGCCGGGTCCCGTTATTTAAGACCTGGCCTCTGAATTGAGGGCAAAGACCAGGCCGGTGTACACCCCAGACCGACAGGGACGGTGACAAGATCCAACCTACAGTGCTTTTCCCAGTCGGCGGCAATGTCAGTAGCCTTTATTCTCGATTCTGGGGGGAATGATTTAAGTTCTTTGATTTGATGTTCTAAAATTTTTAGAATTGTTCAATAATGGGAGCTTTACTATTCCCACAGGGTTTTATATGACCAACATGCCCTGGGTTTTGTATAACCGATATACACTGGGCAAGTTTAAAAAAACTCTGGTAATGTGCACTACCGTAAATAAACTAAACTTAATCATGAGAGGCATGTTTTCGCCCGAGATTAAGAAGGGATATTAAATAGGTGCTGGGGGACAGGACGGTGATCTTGTACAAATATCATATTAACTAAGCGTGGGGAGACAGGAAGGGAATTCTATGCGGACAGGATAACTTGAATGGTCAATTGAATTGTGGGAGTATTGACCATCGTTCCGATTCAACAAATAGTGCTGAAATGAAGTCCAAATGAGGAGGAGAGGGAAACCAAAATCTAGAGGAATGGGATAAAAGCCAAATCTATAGACAAGAGGTTCCAGGCGAGAGGGAAGCCTAAAATAGTGGCGTGAGATTAACGATATTATTGTCTTTAAAAGCCCTCTGACACAACCGGAAAATAAGATGTTATCTAGGGATTTACGACCCCTGGGCTTATAGTTGTAAGGTAAGACCTAATATCTGATTCAAAAATCAAAGCTATTGACAATGTTTACACAAAGGAGAAAACAAAGGAGAGAATACACACCATAAAAAAAACTAGCTTGATAGATCCGGGTGCCTTGGAAGCCAAAGGGGTTATTAACTTCTTGATTCTACTTGAGACGCATATGTCTCAACTAGGCACCTGGAAATGCAAATGCGCTACGCTAAATGCTAAATGTACTCGTTAAAACTCAAACCTTGATCAAAATTCACAAGCAGGGTATTGAATTAAAGCTACACTCGAACCTAGCCAACAAGTCAGATTTTTAAAATGCTTTTCGGCGAAAGCATGAGAAGCTATTATCTGATAGCATGCAACACCTCAAAATGCCTGAATGCGACGTAAACAAAGACTTTGCTTATCCGGCGCTGTACAAAACGCAGAAATAAAATATAAAACATTCATTACCTTTGACGAGCTTCTTTCTTGGCACTCCTATATGCCCCATAAACATCACTATTGGGTCTTTTTTTCGTTTAAATCGGTCCATATATACCCAAAATAGCTTTCTATGGAAGCTGTGTCATTCAGAAAAAAACATCGTTTTTAAACGCTGCGTCATTTTTTAAAATTAAAAAAGTTGACGATAAACTTTCACAAAACACTTCGAAATCCTTTTGTAATCCAACTTTAGGTATTAGTAAACGTTTATAATCTATCAAAATGATTACAGGGCGATGTATATTCAATAGCTCCTCGTCTGCAAATCAATGGCTGCCAATGTCCACATTGAAAAGATCCTAGTGGAGACCGGAAGAAACGGAATCCAGATAGTTGGATTTTCCAACAAAAAATTCAATTGAAAATGACGACAATGGCGACATCGTGTGGAATTTGTATGAATTGCATGCAGGTCGATATTAAATTCTGTCCCCTTTTAACAACCCATGAAAGTGACTTATGGAAATTATTTTTAGCTTTCAGAGAGCAGTTTTTCTTGCGTTTTTCAATGAAACACACGATCTGTTATAGTCACAGCCGTGATTTAACCAGTTTTAGAGACTTCAGAGTGTTTTCTATCCACACATACTAATCATATGCATATACTATATTCCTGGCATGAGTAGCAGGACGCTGAAAAGTTGCGCGATTTTTAACAGAATTTTCGAAAAAGGAGGGGGTAGAAGTAAGAGGATTTATTAATCAATGATTAAACAAATAAATAGGGTTAGTGGAGAAAAGACAGATAAACAACGGGCAGAGGGGCTAAATACAGCTAGGATATGGTTAGCCGAGGCGAGGAAGGGAGCTGAGAACAAAGGGAATGGAAGGGAGGCGTCCAAAATCTGACCCAGATAAAGACCCTGAATAGAAGCTGATACTACTAAAATAGTCCGGAAGGGTTTAAATTAAGAATATTTTCTGGGAATTCTCGGTGCCGGAGTTTGCGACTACAGACAATTATAATCATTTAATTATTGGCGGGGAAACTCAATCATTTCAATAGCGGGACACTAAGGTTCGTATCTCAGCTTTGAAACCGATAGACTAAAAATTGATTTTAGATTGTAATTCATCTATTTGTATGTTTTGCCTGAAAAAATACGGTCGCTAGTGTTTGTATAAGATATGAACTGAACGTTTAATATGTTGTTTAGGTTGAATTGAAAGAAGAATTCATTCAAAATAATGGCGAGACAATTTCGATGTAATACGCTATTTTGCCCAAAATTATCTGCTAGAATAATGTATTGAGAGTCATATTTAAATAAAAGTATCATAGAAGAGAAAGTCACCTAAACCTGATTAATTTTAGGGAATAACGGAGAGATATGATACAGTTTTGTGCCACCAGGATGATATATTTTTTTATGTATCGACTGACATACGATAAATTTAGCACAGAACATGGTACGTTTAAATGTTAGGGTATAGAAAGTTGAGAAGTTTGGTTGGTTTTACTTTGTCGATAGAATTTAAAGCAGAACTCAATCTGAATAGGGAATATATATTTTACAGAGGCAGGCTGACTTGAAGGTAAAACTGCGTCATTTTACGTTGACTACACAACAACGTTCCTCAAATAATGACAGAGAAAATGGGTTGTGGCATTTAGAGGGAAAATGCATGCATTATAGCTTGAGTTACTTTTCAAAAGTGGCTAAAAGTTCTATTTTTTTTATTTTAAAGGAGCTGAATATCGTCTGAAAAGATGGTACAGCTAGCAACAGAATTGCTAGGCCTTCCATTGAGCTATATTTGGCTATTTTTCTACTTTTTTTATTTATTTTACTTTACTTTATTTAACTAGGCAAGTCAGTTAAGAACAAATTCTTATTTTCAATTATGGCCTAGGAACAGAGGGTTTAACTGCCTGTTCAGGTGCAGAACGACAGACTTGTACCATGTCAGCTCAGGGATTTGAACTTGCAACTAGTCCAACGCTCTAACCACTAGGCTTCCCTGCCTCCCCTATAATATAGGTAGGTAAGAATAGTTTAATCGTAAAAAGTTGTGGTTATTTCCCGAGTATTGATTTTTGGTTAGGTAACGCCAGTGAAATCGAACAAGAAGTTAACGTGTTCTAAACATTACGGGGAACAATGAAATGTCTACAATAGGGTATGGCTGGCTAGGAATGTCTTATTTAAAGGGACAGTGCACGTTTATCACAGTGGTTTGAGTGTATTGCTGGGTATATGTTACGGATACAGGTATCCTGTGTCTGTGTGTATATGTATCCAGGGTATAAAATATTTTGGGGCGACAATTTGGAGATAGACTGAATGAGTTACATGAAACATCGAGGGAATTTAAAACGTATGGTTTGAGGGTATTATCATAATTATTGTTGTTGTAGTAAACATTTGGGTTAAGGGGATTTCCCTGTTCCCAGAGATAAGATACCTTAAAGGGGTACACTCACATATGGAACATTAGGAGTTTTATTTTCTGAGTTTTAATTAGACAAGTAAATAAAAATGGTTAAAGATAAAGGGTTCTTTAATATCTCTAATATGGTGATGAACACGAATGTAAAGGGGTGGTGTGACCTTTGACTTTACCTATCTCTTGGGGTCTGATCAGCCTCAGGGGAGAGCCATTTGTATAATGAATTTGTGGTCATTTGGGTTACTAGTTATAAGGTAAATTAATTATAATGAAGTTATAGTTTTGGGTTAGAATTTAAGTTTGAACTGCAGATGAGAATGTGGTTCAGGATATTTTACAATATTAGCTGTAAAGTTTTTGAATGGGCTATTATTGATTTGTTATTACAACAGAAAAAATATCCTATTTATCATTGAGAATAAATAGGGGGAGATGAGATTAATTGAGGTTTGGATAGGATATATATTAAGCCAATAGGGCAGGAAATTACTTAGAAAAATAACTTTCAGTTCTTAGGGGTGATTAATTAAGGTAGATAAGGTATCTCAAACTATGAAACATACAGTGCCTTGCGAAAGTATTTGGCCCCCTTGAACTTTGCGACCTTTTGCCACATTTCAGGCTTCAAACATAAAGATATAAAACTGTATTTTTTTGTGAAGAATCAACAACAAGTGGGACACAATCATGAAGTGGAACGACATTTATTGGATATTTCAAACTTTTTTAACAAATAAAAAACAGAAAAATTGGGCGTGCAAAATTATTCAGCCCCCTTAAATAAGTTAATACTTTGTAGCGCCACCTTTTGCTTTGATTACAGCTGTAAGTCGCTTGGGGTATGTCTCTATCAGTTTTGCACATCGAGAGACTGAATTTTTTTCCCATTCCTCCTTGCAAAACAGCTCGAGCTCAGTGAGGTTGGATGGAGAGCATTTGTGAACAGCAGTTTTCAGTTCTTTCCCCAGATTCTCGACTGGATTCAGGTCTGGACTTTGACTTGGCCATTCTAACACCTAGATATGTTTATTTTTGAACCATTCCATTGTATATTTTGCTTTATGTTTTGGATCATTGTCTTGTTGGAAGACAAATCTCCGTCCCAGTCTCAGGTCTTTTGCAGACTCCATCAGGTTTTCTTCCAGAATGGTCCTGTATTTGGCTACATCCATCTTCCCATCAATTTTAACCATCTTCCCTGTCCCTGCTGAAGAAAAGCAGGCCCAAACCATGATGCTGCCACCACCATGTTTGACAGTGGAGATGGTGTGTTCAGGGTGATGAGCTGTGTTGCTTTTACGCCAAACATAACGTTTTGCATTGTTGCCAAAAAGTTCAATATTGGTTTCATCTGACCAGAGCACCTTCTTCCACATGTTTGGTGTGTCTCCCAGGTGGCTTGTGGCAAACTTTAAACAACACTTTTTATGGATATCTTTAAGAAATGGCTTTCTTCTTGCCACTCTTCCATAAAGGCCAGATTTGTGCAATATACGACTGATTGTTGTCCTATGGACAGAGTCTCCCACCTCAGCTGTAGATCTCTGCAGTTCATCCAGAGTGATCATGGGTGTCACGTTCTGACCTCTATTTCTGTTGTTTTGTATTTATTTAGTATGGTCAGGGCGTGAGTTGGGTGGGCAGTCTATGTTTGTTTTTCTGTGTTTTGGGGCATTTCTATGTTTTCGGCCTAGTATGGTTCTCAATCAGAGGCAGGTGTCATTAGTTGTCTCTGATTGAGAATCATACTTAGGTAGCCTGGGTTTCACTGTGTGTTTGTGGGTGATTGTTCCTGTCACTGTGTTTGTTGTCACAGGATAGGACTGTTTTGCGTTTTCACATTTCTTGTTAGTTTGTTCATGTGTAGTGATTTATTAAAACATGAATAACCACCACGCTGCGCTTTGGTCCGCTTCTCTTCCTCCTACAGACGAACGCCCTTACAGAATCACCCACCACAACAGGACCAAGCAGCGTGTCAACAGGCAGGAGCAGCAGGAGAAGCAACAGCGGCAGCAGGAGATACGTAGTAAGGAATTCTGGACATGGGAGGAAATCCTCGACGGGAGAGGACCCTGGGCTAAGCCAGGAGAATATTGCCGCCCCAAGGCCGAGCTGGAGGCAGCAAAAGCAGAGAGGCGGCATTCTGAGAAGCAAGCACGGCGGCGCGGACGGAAGCCCGAGAGTCAGCCCCAAAAATTTCTTGGGGGGGGGCAACAGGGGGAGTGTGGCAGAGTCAGGAGTCAGACCTGAGCCAACTCCCCCCGTTTATCGTGAGGAGCCAAGGAGGAGCTCAGAACCAGAGCTGGTGTTGGAGGTGAGCGAAGCAGAGACTGTGAAGGAGTTAATGGGGAAATTGGAGGAGAGTGATATGAGGGACTTGCTGGTTTGGTGCATGAGGCACGACATTCGCCCGACGGAGCGTGTCAGGGATTTAATGGCACCGGGGTCAGCTCTCCATACTCATCCTGAGGTACGAGCGAGGGGTCTGGTGAAGACTGTGCCAGCCTCACGCACCAGGCCTCCTGTGCATCTCCCTAGCCTTGCACGTCCTGTGCCATCTCAGCACTACAGTGCTCCTAGCAGTGCTAACTGTGGCGGGCGTGGTGCTGGTCAGGCACCGTGTTATGCAGTTGTGCGCACGGTGTCCCCAGTACGCGTGCTTAGCCCGGTGCGCTACATCCCAGCTCCCCACATCTGCCGGGCTAGGGTGAAGATCCAGCCAGGGCGGTTGGTGCCAGCCCTGCTCTCAAGATCTCCAGTACGCCTTCACGGTCCGGTCTATCCGTCACCACCTCCACGCACAGGCCCTCCGGTGGCAGCCCCCCGTACCAGGCTGTCTCTCCGGCCCATCCTTACAGGGGCTTCCTCCTGTCCAGCGCTGCCGGAGTCTCCCGCCTGTCCGGCGCCCCTGCCGGAGTCTCCCGCCTGTCCGGCGCCCCTGCCGGAGTCTCCCGCCTGTCCGGCGCCCCTGCCGGAGTCTCCCGCCTGTCCGGCGCCCCTGCCGGAGTCTCCTGCCTGTCCGGCGCCCCTGCCGGAGCCTCCCGCCTGTCCGGCGCCCCTGCCGGAGCCTCCCGCCTGTCCGGCGCCCCTGCCGGAGCCTCCCGCCTGTCCGGCGCCTCTGCCGGAGCCTCCCGCCTGTCCGGCGCCTCTGCCGGAGCCTCCCGCCTGTCCGGCGCCTCTGCCGGAGCCTCCCGCCTGTCCGGCGCCGCTGCCGGAGCCTCCCGCCTGTCCGGCGCCTCTGCCGGAGCCTCCCGCCTGTCCGGCGCCTCTGCCGGAGCCTCCCGCCTGTCCGGCGCCGCTGCCGGAGCCTCCCGCCTGTCCGGCGCCGCTGCCGGAGCCTCCCGCCTGTCCGGCGCCGCTGCCGGAGCCTCCCGCCTGTCCGGCGCCGCTGCCGGAGTCTCCCGCCTGTCCGGCGCTACCAGGGCCTTCCTCTTCTCCAGTGTTGCCGGAGCTTCCCGTCTGCCCAGCGCCAGCTGAGCTTCCCGTCTGCCCAGCGCCAGCTGAGCTTCCCGTCTGCCCAGCACCAGCTGAGCCTCCCGTCTGCCCAGCGCCGCCAACGCCGCCCGTCTGCCCAGCGGCGCCAGCGCCGTCCGTCTGCCCAGCGGCGCCAGCGCCGTCCGTCTGCCCAGCGCCGCCAGCGCCGTCCGTCTGCCCAGCGCCGTCCGTCTGCCCAGCGCCGCCAGCGCCGCCCGTCTGACCAGCGCCGCCAGTGCCGCCCGTCTGCCCAGCGCCGCCCGTCTGCCAGGAGCCGCCAGTGCCGCCCGTCTGCCAGGAGCCGCCAGTGCCGCCCGTCAGCCAGGGGCCGCCAGTGCCGCCAGTCAGCCAGGGGCCGCCAGTGCCGCCCGTCAGCCAGGGGCCGCCAGTGCCGCCAGTCAGCCAGGGGCCGCCAGTGCCGCCAGTCAGCCAGGGGCCGCCAGTGCCGCCAGTCAGCCAGGTGCCGCCAGTCAGCCAGGGGCCGCCAGTGCCGCCAGTCAGCCAGGGGCCGCCAGTGCCGCCAGTCAGCCAGGGGCCGCCAGTGCCGCCAGTCAGCCAGGGGCCGCCAGTGCCGCCAGTAAGCCAGGGGCCGCCAGTAAGCCAGGGGCCGCCAGTGCCGCCAGTCAGCCAGGGGCCGCCAGTAAGCCAGGGGCCGCCAGTGCCGTCAGTCAGCCAGGGGCCGCCCGAGCAGCTGCCCCTCTGTCCAGAGCAGCTGTCACCCCTCTGTCCCAAGCTACTGCCGCCCCTCTGTCCCGAGCAGCTATCGCCCCTCTGTCCCGAGCTGCTATCGCCCCTCTGTCCCGAGCTGCTATCGCCCCTCTGTCCCGAGCAGCTGCCCCTCTGTCCCGAGCAGTTGTCCCTCTGTCCCGAGCAGCTGCTTCACCTCTGTCCCGAGCTGCCCCTCTGTCCCGAGCAGCCCCTCTGGCCAGTGGGGTCATTGAGAGGGGTGGCCATGGTGAGTAAGCCAGGGAGGCGGACAATAAGGCGGACTAAGACAATGGTGAAGTGGGGTCCGCGTCCCGCGCCAGAGCCGCCACCGCGGACAGACGCCCACCCAGACCCTCCCCTATAGGTCAAGGTTTTGCGGCCGGAGTCCGCACCTTTGGGGGGGGGGTACTGTCACGTTCTGACCTCTATTTCTGTTGTTTTGTATTTATTTAGTATGGTCAGGGCGTGAGTTGGGTGGGCAGTCTATGTTTGTTTTTCTGTGTTTTGGGGCATTTCTATGTTTTCGGCCTAGTATGGTTCTCAATCAGAGGCAGGTGTCATTAGTTGTCTCTGATTGAGAATCATACTTAGGTAGCCTGGGTTTCACTGTGTGTTTGTGGGTGATTGTTCCTGTCACTGTGTTTGTTGTCACAGGATAGGACTGTTTTGCGTTTTCACATTTCTTGTTTTTGTTAGTTTGTTCATGTGTAGTGATTTATTAAAACATGAATAACCACCACGCTGCGCTTTGGTCCGCTTCTCTTCCTCCTACAGACGAACGCCCTTACAATGGGCCTCTTGGCTGCATCTCTGATCAGTCTTCTCCTTGTATGAGCTGAAAGTTTAGAGGGACGGCCAGGTCTTGGTAGATTTGCAGTGGTCTGATACTCCTTCCATTTCAATATTATCGCTTGCACAGTGCTCCTTGGGATGTTTAAAGCTTGGGAAATCTTTTTGTATCCAAATCCGGCTTTAAACTTCTTCACAACAGTATCTCGGACCTGCCTGGTGTGTTCCTTGTTCTTCATGATGCTCTCTGCGCTTTTAACGGACCTCTGAGACTATCACAGTGCAAGTGCATTTATACGGAGACTTGATTACACACAGGTGGATTGTATTTATCATCATTAGTCATTTAGGTCAACATTGGATCATTCAGAGATCCTCACTGAACTTCTGGAGAGAGTTTGCTGCACTGAAAGTAAAGGGGCTGAATAATTTTGCACAGTCCCTGAGGCTTGTTGGGGGACCATACCAAGGACTCCTGGTGACAGCTAGCTGAAAGAGCTACCCGGATTCTTATCACACGGCGGGAGGGTAAGACACAATGACACTGTCGAACAATAACAGTGTTTGAGAGGAGAACTGGAATTAACAGAATTCCGGGGGGCCATCTCTCGAATGAGGATCTCTCCTCCGTCATTTCATCCCTGTTTTTGTTCATAGAAGTGAAAGTGTGTCTGGCTCTTGCTAATGATGTGTTCTCGGGGAGAGGGTGGGGCTTCACATGTGCGCTGACCGCCCTGAGCTGTTTAATTGTAGGGGCCATAGTCCTGATCCACCATGATACCCCGGAGAAGGCCAAAAGGGGGTAACTTGACTCATGTGCTAGACGAGGGAACTTTGACATTACTAAAGCATCTCAAAAGATCACTGAAACAAAACAGTAAGGAAATGAGAGTGGGATTGGGAAGGATGTCTCAGTGGAGTTCTAGGTAGACCAAATGGGGCCTCTGACTCCTTGGCAGTTCAGGACTAAGAGCAGCTATTATGGAAGACATCTATGCAAGTCCCTGTGTAGTTCATGGAAACAGTTTATAGCTCACATCATGTGAGAGGGCTACATAAATCTACATACCCAGCATGGAAGAAGATGGAGTGTAGTGAAAGTAAGGGTTTCAGTTAGTGCATTCCAGGTAGAAAAAGTTAGAGCAGCTAATTGCTCTATAGTCAGCAGAATACAAGCAGAGTCTCCCTGACAAAGCAGATACTGACTGTGGAGTTGTCCAGAGCCAAGAGCCGGTGTGGATAGTTCAGATGAAAGATCTTAAGGAAAGGGAAACTGGTTACCCAAGGGAATGGCCTGTATGGTAAAGCTATTCATGGAAGCAGGAAAGCCAGATAATAACAGTTTTATGGATTTACACTATTTATATCTACATGTTCCTCTGAAATCTAGGCTTCCTCCTTTCACAGAGGCAAGGGGAGACTGTTTACGGTTTGATTCGTTATAGTACTTCTGGGAAAAAGGTGGGGGAAATCAGTACCTGCAATTGGACAGATAATGTTACTAATGAGTGATTTGGCAGGCTGGTGGAGATGTGGGGATTTCAGTAAGATAAGGAGGCCCAGGGCTCACATCTGGTGGTGGTTGTGTGGGGGAATGCAGGGCTCACATCTGGTGGTGGTTGTGTGGGGGAATGACGTTATGGCCGAGTATTATCGACAGATTGGACAGGATTATGCTCCCTTGTACATTTGGGAATGCCTTTCACACTCCTTCAACACCAAGACATGAAGTTAGCCAAACGGGAGAAAAGAGGTACTCCATCTGGGTCTTTTGATGACAAAGTATATATTGATAACTTTGGGGTTCCACGGGGGGGAGGGGGGGGGGCAGATGAGTTCAAAGCAAGAAATCAGATCCTTGCAGGATTAGAGTCGAGCATTTTCTGGAGGTCTACTCTCAAGAGGAACTTGGACTGGATTAATTATATTTATTATAATCAACAGCGCTTTATCAAATATACCAGAGATGCTATTAAAGGTTTGGCAGAACAGACTGAAGCAACCAGCCTGATGGCTTGGCAGAATAGAATTGCATTAGATATGTTATTGGCTGAAAAGGGAGGAGTATGCGTGATTTTCGGGACCATGTGTTGTATTTACATCCTGAATAACACAGCTCCGGACGAATCAGTGACCGAAGCCTCAGCTGGTTTGACCACCCTGGCTCACGGTTTGGCAGAAAACTCTGGGGTGGATATCTCTTTGACTAATTGGTGTGATAGTATGTTTGGAAAATGGAAAAATGTTATGATCACTGTATTATGGGTTACCTTCATCTGTGTAACTGTTTTAGTTTTATGTGGCTGTTGTCTAATTCCCTGTGTACGAGGCCTTATTTCCAGGACTCTGGGGGAAATCGATGACACAACAGATGGTGAGGTACGAGCCGATTCCAAGTTCTGACCCGTGGAGTGCTGAATGCATGTCTACAGAACAAGTGGACGAATCTGGATCCTTCATTTGCGGGGAACTTATGTTTGGTGAAACCATTTTTGATATTTAGGGAGGTTAGGTTGTACCTTGTTTCAATGAAGATTGTAACGAAAATTCTGATGAGAAGAGTGATGATTCTGATGTTGGCCTAAAAACAGTCAGTGTGAATGCAAGTAGTGGGTTATGTTTAGGTGATGTTTTGATAACAAGTAGTGGGTTATGTTTAGGTGATGTTTTGATAACAAGTAGTGGGTTATGTTTAGGTGATGTGTTGATAACAAGTAGTGGGTTATGTTTAGGTGATGGTTTGATAACAAGTAGTGGGTTATGTTTAGGTGATGTGTTGATAACAAGTAGTGGGTTATGTTTAGGTGATGTTTTGATAACAAGTAGTGGGTTATGTTTAGGTGATGTGTTGATAACAAGTAGTGGGTTATGTTTAGGTGATGTTTTGATAACAAGTAGTGGGTTATGTTTAGGTGATGTTTTGATAACAAGTAGTGGGTTATGTTTAGGTGATGTGTTGATAACAAGTAGTGGGTTATGTTTAGGTGATGTTTTGATAACAAGTAGTGGGTTATGTTTAGGTGATGTTTTGATAACAAGTAGTGGGTTATGTTTAGGTGATGTGTTGATAACAAGTAGTGGGTTATGTTTAGGTGATGTTTTGATAACAAGTAGTGGGTTATGTTTAGGTGATGTGTTGATAACAAGTAGTGGGTTATGTTTAGGTGATGTGTTGATAACAAGTAGTAGGTTATGTTTAGGTGATGTGTTGATAACAAGTAGTGGGTTATGTTTAGGTGATGTGTTGATAACAAGTAGTGGGTTATGTTTAGGTGATGTTTTGTAAACAAGTAGTGGGTTATGTTTAGGTGATGTTTTGATAACATGTAGTGGGTTATGTTTAGGTGATGTGTTGATAACAAGTAGTGGGTTATGTTTAGGTGATGTTTTGATAACAAGTAGTGGGTTATGTTTAGGTGATGTTTTGATAACAAGTAGTGGGTTATGTTTAGGTGATGTGTTGATAACAAGTAGTGGGTTATGTTTAGGTGATGTTTTGATAACAAGTAGTGGGTTATGTTTAGGTGATGTGTTGATAACAAGTAGTGGGTTATGTTTAGGTGATGTTTTGATAACAAGTAGTGGGTTATGTTTAGGTGATGTTTTGATAACAAGTAGTGGGTTATGTTTAGGTGATGTGTTGATAACAAGTAGTGGGTTATGTTTAGGTGATGTTTTGATAACAAGTAGTGGGTTATGTTTAGGTGATGTGTTGATAACAAGTAGTGGGTTATGTTTAGGTGATGTTTTGATAACAAGTAGTGGGTTATGTTTAGGTGATGTTTTGATAACAAGTAGTGGGTTATGTTTAGGTGATGTTTTGATAACAAGTAGTGGGTTATGTTTAGGTGATGTGTTGATAACAAGTAGTGGGTTATGTTTAGGTGATGTTTTGATAACAAGTAGTGGGTTATGTTTAGGTGATGTGTTGATAACAAGTAGTGGGTTATGTTTAGGTGATGTTTTGATAACAAGTAGTGGGTTATGTTTAGGTGATGTTTTGATAACAAGTAGTGGGTTATGTTTAGGTGATGTTTTGATAACAAGTAGTGGGTTATGTTTAGGTGATGTGTTGATAACAAGTAGTGGGTTATGTTAAGGTGATGTTTTGATAACAAGTAGTGGGTTATGTTTAGGTGATGTGTTGATAACAAGTAGTGTGTTATGTTTAGGTGATGTGTTGATAACAAGTAGTGGGTTATGTTTAGGTGATGTTTTGATAACAAGTAGTGGGTTATGTTTAGGTGATGTGTTGATAACAAGTAGTGGGTTATGTTTAGGTGATGTTTTGATAACAAGTAGTGGGTTATGTTTAGGTGATGTTTTGATAACAAGTAGTGGGTTATGTTTAGGTGATGTGTTGATAACAAGTAGTGGGTTATGTTTAGGTGATGTTTTGATAACAAGTAGTGGGTTATGTTTAGGTGATGTTTTGATAACAAGTAGTGGGTTATGTTTAGGTGATGTGTTGATAACAAGTAGTGGGTTATGTTTAGGTGATGTTTTGATAACAAGTAGTGGGTTATGTTTAGGTGATGTGTTGATAACAAGTAGTGGGTTATGTTTAGGTGATGTGTTGATAACAAGTAGTAGGTTATGTTTAGGTGATGTGTTGATAACAAGTAGTGGGTTATGTTTAGGTGATGTGTTGATAACAAGTAGTGGGTTATGTTTAGGTGATGTTTTGATAACAAGTAGTGGGTTATGTTTAGGTGATGTTTTGATAACAAGTAGTGGGTTATGTTTAGGTGATGTGTTGATAACAAGTAGTGGGTTATGTTTAGGTGATGTTTTGATAACAAGTAGTGGGTTATGTTTAGGTGATGTTTTGATAACAAGTAGTGGGTTATGTTTAGGTGATGTGTTGATAACAAGTAGTGGGTTATGTTTAGGTGATGTTTTGATAACAAGTAGTGGGTTATGTTTAGGTGATGTTTTGATAACAAGTAGTGGGTTATGTTTAGGTGATGTGTTGATAACAAGTAGTGGGTTATGTTTAGGTGATGTTTTGATAACAAGTAGTGGGTTATGTTTAGGTGATGTGTTGATAACAAGTAGTGGGTTATGTTTAGGTGATGTGTTGATAACAAGTAGTGGGTTATGTTTAGGTGATGTTTTGATAACAAGTAGTGGGTTATGTTTAGGTGATGTTTTGATAACAAGTAGTGGGTTATGTTTAGGTGATGTGTTGATAACAAGTAGTGGGTTATGTTTAGTTGATGTTTTGATAACAAGTAGTGGGTTATGTTTAGGTGATGTTTTGATAACAAGTAGTGGGTTATGTTTAGGTGATGTTTTGATAACAAGTAGTGGGTTATGTTTAGGTGATGTGTTGATAACAAGTAGTGGGTTATGTTTAGGTGATGTTTTGATAACAAGTAGTGGGTTATGTTTAGGTGATGTGTTGATAACAAGTAGTGGGTTATGTTTAGGTGATGTTTTGATAACAAGTAGTGGGTTATGTTTAGGTGATGTTTTGATAACAAGTAGTGGGTTATGTTTAGGTGATGTTTTGATAACAAGTAGTGGGTTATGTTTAGGTGATGTGTTGATAACAAGTAGTGGGTTATGTTAAGGTGATGTTTTGATAACAAGTAGTGGGTTATGTTTAGGTGATGTGTTGATAACAAGTAGTGTGTTATGTTTAGGTGATGTGTTGATAACAAGTAGTGGGTTATGTTTAGGTGATGTTTTGATAACAAGTAGTGGGTTATGTTTAGGTGATGTGTTGATAACAAGTAGTGGGTTATGTTTAGGTGATGTTTTGATAACAAGTAGTGGGTTATGTTTAGGTGATGTTTTGATAACAAGTAGTGGGTTATGTTTAGGTGATGTGTTGATAACAAGTAGTGGGTTATGTTTAGGTGATGTTTTGATAACAAGTAGTGGGTTATGTTTAGGTGATGTTTTGATAACAAGTAGTGGGTTATGTTTAGGTGATGTGTTGATAACAAGTAGTGGGTTATGTTTAGGTGATGTTTTGATAACAAGTAGTGGGTTATGTTTAGGTGATGTGTTGATAACAAGTAGTGGGTTATGTTTAGGTGATGTGTTGATAACAAGTAGTAGGTTATGTTTAGGTGATGTGTTGATAACAAGTAGTGGGTTATGTTTAGGTGATGTGTTGATAACAAGTAGTGGGTTATGTTTAGGTGATGTTTTGATAACAAGTAGTGGGTTATGTTTAGGTGATGTTTTGATAACAAGTAGTGGGTTATGTTTAGGTGATGTGTTGATAACAAGTAGTGGGTTATGTTTAGGTGATGTTTTGATAACAAGTAGTGGGTTATGTTTAGGTGATGTTTTGATAACAAGTAGTGGGTTATGTTTAGGTGATGTGTTGATAACAAGTAGTGGGTTATGTTTAGGTGATGTTTTGATAACAAGTAGTGGGTTATGTTTAGGTGATGTTTTGATAACAAGTAGTGGGTTATGTTTAGGTGATGTGTTGATAACAAGTAGTGGGTTATGTTTAGGTGATGTTTTGATAACAAGTAGTGGGTTATGTTTAGGTGATGTGTTGATAACAAGTAGTGGGTTATGTTTAGGTGATGTGTTGATAACAAGTAGTGGGTTATGTTTAGGTGATGTTTTGATAACAAGTAGTGGGTTATGTTTAGGTGATGTTTTGATAACAAGTAGTGGGTTATGTTTAGGTGATGTGTTGATAACAAGTAGTGGGTTATGTTTAGTTGATGTTTTGATAACAAGTAGTGGGTTATGTTTAGGTGATGTTTTGATAACAAGTAGTGGGTTATGTTTAGGTGATGTTTTGATAACAAGTAGTGGGTTATGTTTAGGTGATGTGTTGATAACAAGTAGTGGGTTATGTTTAGGTGATGTTTTGATAACAAGTAGTGGGTTATGTTTAGGTGATGTGTTGATAACAAGTAGTGGGTTATGTTTAGGTGATGTTTTGATAACAAGTAGTGGGTTATGTTTAGGTGATGTGTTGATAACAAGTAGTGGGTTATGTTTAGGTGATGTTTTGATAACAAGTAGTGGGTTATGTTTAGGTGATGTTTTGATAACAAGTAGTGGGTTATGTTTAGGTGATGTTTTGATAACAAGTAGTGGGTTATGTTTAGGTGATGTGTTGATAACAAGTAGTGGGTTATGTTAAGGTGATGTTTTGATAACAAGTAGTGGGTTATGTTTAGGTGATGTGTTGATAACAAGTAGTGGGTTATGTTTAGGTGATGTGTTGATAACAAGTAGTGGGTTATGTTTAGGTGATGTTTTGATAACAAGTAGTGGGTTATGTTTAGGTGATGTGTTGATAACAAGTAGTGGGTTATGTTTAGGTGATGTTTTGATAACAAGTAGTGGGTTATGTTTAGGTGATGTTTTGATAACAAGTAGTGGGTTATGTTTAGGTGATGTGTTGATAACAAGTAGTGGGTTATGTTTAGGTGATGTTTTGATAACAAGTAGTGGGTTATGTTTAGGTGATGTTTTGATAACAAGTAGTGGGTTATGTTTAGGTGATGTGTTGATAACAAGTAGTGGGTTATGTTTAGGTGATGTTTTGATAACAAGTAGTGGGTTATGTTTAGGTGATGTGTTGATAACAAGTAGTGGGTTATGTTTAGGTGATGTGTTGATAACAAGTAGTAGGTTATGTTTAGGTGATGTGTTGATAACAAGTAGTGGGTTATGTTTAGGTGATGTGTTGATAACAAGTAGTGGGTTATGTTTAGGTGATGTTTTGATAACAAGTAGTGGGTTATGTTTAGGTGATGTTTTGATAACAAGTAGTGGGTTATGTTTAGGTGATGTGTTGATAACAAGTAGTGGGTTATGTTTAGGTGATGTTTTGATAACAAGTAGTGGGTTAAGTTTAGGTGATGTTTTGATAACAAGTAGTGGGTTATGTTTAAGTGATGTGTTGATAACAAGTAGTGGGTTATGTTTAGGTGATGTTTTGATAACAAGTAGTGGGTTATGTTTAGGTGATGTTTTGATAACAAGTAGTGGGTTATGTTTAGGTGATGTGTTGATAACAAGTAGTGGGTTATGTTTAGGTGATGTTTTGATAACAAGTAGTGGGTTATGTTTAGGTGATGTGTTGATAACAAGTAGTGGGTTATGTTTAGGTGATATGTTGATAACAAGTAGTAGGTTATGTTTAGGTGATGTGTTGATAACAAGTAGTGGGTTATGTTTAGGTGATATTTTGATAACAAGTAGTGGGTTATTTTTAGGTGATGTGTTGATAACAAGTAGTGGGTTATGTTTAGGTGATGTTTTGATAACAAGTAGTGGGTTATGTTTAGGTGATGTGTTAATAACAAGTAGTGGGTTATGTTTAGGTGATGTTTTGATAACAAGTAGTGGGTTATGTTTAGGTGATGTTTTGATAACAAGTAGTGGGTTATGTTTAGGTGATGTTTTGATAACAAGTAGTGGGTTATGTTTAGGTGATGTGTTGATAACAAGTAGTGGGTTATGTTTAGGTGATGTGTTGATAACAAGTAGTGGGTTATGTTTAGGTGATGTGTTGATAACAAGTAGTAGGTTATGTTTAGGTGATGTGTTGATAACAAGTAGTGGGTTATGTTTAGGTGATGTGTTGATAACAAGTAGTGGGTTATGTTTAGGTGATGTTTTGATAACAAGTAGTGGGTTATGTTTAGGTGATGTTTTGATAACAAGTAGTGGGTTATGTTTAGGTGATGTGTTGATAACAAGTAGTGGGTTATGTTTAGGTGATGTTTTGATAACAAGTAGTGGGTTTAGTTTAGGTGATGTTTTGATAACAAGTAGTGGGTTATGTTTAAGTGATGTGTTGATAACAAGTAGTGGGTTATGTTTAGGTGATGTTTTGATAACAAGTAGTGGGTTATGTTTAGGTGATGTTTTGATAACAAGTAGTGGGTTATGTTTAGGTGATGTGTTGATAACAAGTAGTGGGTTATGTTTAGGTGATGTTTTGATAACAAGTAGTGGGTTATGTTTAGGTGATGTGTTGATAACAAGTAGTGGGTTATGTTTAGGTGATATGTTGATAACAAGTAGTAGGTTATGTTTAGGTGATGTGTTGATAACAAGTAGTGGGTTATGTTTAGGTGATATTTTGATAACAAGTAGTGGGTTATTTTTAGGTGATGTGTTGATAACAAGTAGTGGGTTATGTTTAGGTGATGTTTTGATAACAAGTAGTGGGTTATGTTTAGGTGATGTGTTAATAACAAGTAGTGGGTTATGTTTAGGTGATGTTTTGATAACAAGTAGTGGGTTATGTTTAGGTGATGTTTTGATAACAAGTAGTGGGTTATGTTTAGGTGATGTTTTGATAACAAGTAGTGGGTTATGTTTAGGTGATGTGTTGATAACAAGTAGTGGGTTATGTTTAGGTGATGTTTTGATAACAAGTAGTGGGTTATGTTTAGGTGATGTTTTGATAACAAGTAGTGGGTTATGTTTAGGTGATGTGTTGATAACAAGTAGTGGGTTATGTTTAGGTGATGTTTTGATAACAAGTAGTGGGTTATGTTTAGGTGATGTGTTGATAACAAGTAGTGGGTTATGTTTAGGTGATGTGTTGATAACAAGTAGTGGGTTATGTTTAGGTGATGTTTTGATAACAAGTAGTGGGTTATGTTTAGGTGATGTTTTGATAACAAGTAGTGGGTTATGTTTAGGTGATGTGTTGATAACAAGTAGTGGGTTATGTTTAGGTGATGTGTTGATAACAAGTAGTGGGTTATGTTTAGGTGATGTGTTGATAACAAGTAGTGGGTTATGTTTAGGTGATGTGTTGATAACAAGTAGTGGGTTATGTTTAGGTGATGTGTTGATAACAAGTAGTGGGTTATGTTTAGGTGATGTTTTGATAACAATAAATATTTCTAATAAAAATAGAAGTATGCTTTTTAATATTGTAATATAACTAGATGTGTGATTGGATGTATAATATTTAATCATAGGGTAGATATGTTAAGGGAATTTTTATCAATAATGACTAATTATGTATACATTGCAATCAGGACTGACTAATCAGAATACTATTATGATACTGTATAGATGTATGAATTTTCTTTTAACCTTAGTACTGAATATAATGTGTGTAAATATAATCAAGACTTAGAGCAATGACTGTCTGTTCCTTGGTAGAAATGAATGAACTTATAGCCAGACTGGCTAGAATGCTTATCTACACAGGCAGACCTTGGCTCGGATCATAAATTATCTTAAGTCTTGAGAACCATACAGCCATTGTACTGGAGCGGGGTAGTACGAAAACCAATGACGTCATTTTCAGTTTATAATCTGTGGTAAACTGTATCATGTTCAGTACTCTCGAGAATAAACGCTGCTGATAGATTTTGAGACTGGTCTCTGTCCATTTCATGCTAATAAGAGTCTTACAAATTCTTAGGAATTGACAGAGTGTTTCATTTTAATTGGGTATTAAAACATATAGGAATTTAATTCCTGTAACAGATGATAACTATGTTTGTGGAGTAAAATATGTGCATCTGTTGGTTTGAAATAAACTTTAGTGAATATTGTTTTTTGAGATTTATGTGATTAAAGAAAACTGTAGTATCCAATACGTGTACTTCACATGGATCTATTATGTATTTAACCTTAATGGATGGGTGGTGACTGTTGAGAAGGATAATGAATTCAGTGAATAGTTGGATATCATGAGGCCAGGCTCCTATAATGTCGTCTAGAAGTCTGTAATAGAATGTACGTTGATGTGGGCACTTGGCCAATGCCTCTCTCTCCCATTCAGCCATGTAAATGTTTGCATATGCCGGGGCAAATTTCTTGCCCATAGCTGTTCCCTCCACCTGTAAGTAGTGCTTATCATTGAATATAAAGTAATTGTGTGTGAGGCTGATTTCTAATAATTGTAGTATTTCATTGTCTGGTCTATTGATATCTGGGTGTGCATGGAAAATATTTCTGACTGTCTGTACTCCTGTTGCTGTATTCATGTTAGTGTATAAGCTATCAATGTCTATAGTGAATATATATGGTTGGGAGGAAACAACTATGGGCTTGATCTTCTCAAGAAAGTGATAAGTGTCTCTGAGGTAGCTGGGGTGTCTAGTGGAGAGAGGGTTGATATAATGATCTATATAGTGGGCTATGTTGTATAATTCGCTATTACAGTCTGATACGATTGGGAAAAGAAGGGTGTGGTGTGGCTAGGTGGGTCCAAATTGTGGGTAGAGCCTATTCTAAATTTAGCTCCTCACACAAATTCACAAATTCTTAAAAATGAGGTCTGTTGTGGTTGTTGTCCAGTGTATCAGGTCTGTTGTTGTGTGGAATTCATCATGGGGTATCTCCAAGAGAAATGGGCCATGTGTGGTGATCTAACCGTTAATGACTGAGGTTTCGTTTTCGAACTAGTGAAAGGAGGTGTGAGTGGTTAATAATGGGGATGTAAATAATTGCATTAGGGAAAGTGACTATTGCTTCCTTGTGCATTGATGCAATATGTTTGATTGATGCTTTGTATGGGTCATTATCCATATTGTTTATGCCCACCGAGAGAACCACTATGCTGGTGTCTAAATGAACCTCTGTTTTCTCCAGAACCTTTGTGAAATGGTAAAATGTTGCTCCAGGGTAACTGTCCACTTGTATGTTTGGGTTATGAAATGGAGGGATTATATTAACATTTGAGTCTCACAGGACTAGTATTGGTTTATTTCCCTTCAAATTCCAATCCGCCACCTTGCCTTTTGGTCTGTCTTTATGGTACGATTTTTTCTGAAGGGTTGCTGGGGTTGGGGTTGATGCTGGGGCTGAGGCTGGGGTTGGGGATTGATGCTGGGGCTGAGGCTGGGGTTGGGATTGATGCTGGGGCTGAGGCTGGGGTTGGGGTTGATGCTGGGGCTGGGGTTGGTAAAATCATAATAATTCTACATTTATAGTATGAACCTGGATCATCATAATGATTCTACATGTTATAATATGAACCTGGATCATCATAATGATTCTACATGTTATAGTATGAACCTGGATCATCATAATGATTCTACATGTTATAGTATGAACCTGGATCATCATAATGATTCTACATGTTATAATATACCATGGCCTTTACTGGCCAAAGGTTAAACTGCTGTTATGGTTATGATATACTATGGTGTTGTGTCACTAGACTTTGACCAGATATTATTGCATCCAAAGATCAACTGAACCTAGAACATAGATACAGAGACACTTGTCATCAGGAAGGTTCTCTCTCAGCACAACGGAAAATATCTCAATGACTTGACATGTTCTGGTTGTGAATTCAGGCTACAAGGTAAGACTCTTTCCAGGGATTATTGTAAAGTGTGTAGAGACATTAAATGTCTGGTGTTATTTTAGTATAGTGAATGACAGTAAAACACTCAGATCTAACAGTCCATTTCACCTGGGACAGCTACGTGACAGTTCAATCATACAAAATGGAGCTAACTGGGTTAGGGTTAGGGAACATGTTGTTCATATATTCCTGTATCGTGGTTATTTTACAATTTGTATATTTTTTATGTATAAATTGTAAATCTTCTTTCAGAATATCAGAACATTTGTTGTTTTCTAAATTCCAATGAGCTCCTGCTTCCTGTGTAATTTGGTATGAAACCACTGAACAGACTTTTCTTAACATTAATATTATGAACTGAATTCAGTAACAGCATCATAATATCATACCTGTTGAACAAAGCAACACACTAGAATGAGAGAAATTATTAAAAGAGAAAGTGAGACATTATTATTAATATTATTTTATATTATATTATTATTATTATTATTATTATTATATATTATATTGTTATTATTATTAATATTATTATATATTATATTGTTATTATTATTATTATTATTATTATTAATATTATTATATATTATTATTATTTATTATTATTATATATTATATTGTTATTATTATTATTATTATTATTATTATATTATTATTAATATTATTATAATGTTATTATTATATTATGTTATTATTATTATGGACGAAAGGTGAAAAATATAAATCACGACTACATATTCATGTGATGCATTAAATCACCTGACTGTTTGGATGTGTCTGTTAGTAAATGTTTTATTTCTAAGAGATAATGAATAAAAGAGAACATATGACCTTCAAGAATTACTGTGTCAACCACAACCAACATGTTGGATCTCTGTTTAGTTGTCACTGTGTTAACCACAACCAACATGTTGGATCTCCGTTTAGTTGTCACTGTGTTAACCACAACCAACATGTTGGATCTCTGTTTAGGGGACAGTTCTCTAAAATGAGTCTCTCTGGGGAGAGAGAGGAGGGGGGCCCTGCCTCTAAAATGAGACTCTCTGGGGAACATGACACCAAAGCTAAGAGGTGAGATTACAATGTTGTTTGTTTCTAAAACGTGTTTCCACAATTTATTTACATTTGTTATTTATCAGACAGTATTGCTCAGGGGAACCTTGTCTGTAAAATATTGTTGTTCTAAGATTTTAATTCATAGTTTTTTGTGGATGAATTTTTGTTTTTCAAAACGCTATTTAGCTGGAATGGAATGTTTGTATCCTGTATATTAGACTGTGATATGTGGTTGTCTCACCAACACACACACACACACACACACACACACACACACACACACCTCTATAACATTTTAGCATGACAATCATTTAGTCTCTTAATTATTATCTAATATGTTGGCAGGCATAACTTTATAGTTTTTATTCTGATCATTGTTACAAGCTGAATTCTGACAATATATCCGTTATATCAACACACTCTTCACTCCTGTTGAAACCAAAAAGGATTCTATCTTCCTACAATATACAGAACCACTAAAGTTCTATATAGAACCCTTTATAGGAGGTTAGGAAGTGTCTGAGTATACAGTATATATAGAATATATATAGAACCCTTTATAGGAGGTTAGGAAGTGTCTGAGTATACAGTATATATAGAATATATATAGAATCCTTTATAGGAGGTTAACCTGTCTGAGTATACAGTATATATTTAACCCTTTATAGGAGGTTAGGAAGTGTCTAACGGTTTTCTTGATGAGAAGGAGAGTCGGACCAAAATGCGGCGTGTCTATTGCAATCCATGTTTAATGAAGTAACACACTAAACACAAACACTACCAAAACAATAAACTTAACGAAAACCGAAACAGCCTATACTTGTGTAACCTAACACAGAACAATGACATCAGGACACTAAGGACAATCACCCACGACAAACTCAAAGAATATGGCTGCCTAAATATGGTTCCCAATCAGAGACAACGATAAACACCTGCCTCTGATTGAGAACCACTTCAGACAGCCATAGACTTAGCTAGAACACCCCACTAGCTACAATCCCCATACATACACACCACATACAAAAACCCATGCCACACCCTGGCCTGACCAAATAAATAAAGATAAACACAAAATACTTTGACCAGGGTGTGACAGAACCCCCCCCCCTAAGGTGCGGACTCCCGAACGCACCTCAAAACAATAGGGAGGGTCCGGGTGGGCGTCTGTCCATGGTGGCGGCTCCGGCGCGGGACGTGGACCCCACTCAATCAATGTCTTAGTCCCTTCTCCTCACGTCCCTGGATAGTCCACCCTCGCCGCCGACCATGGCCTAGTAGTCCTCACCCAGAACCCCACTGGACTGAGGAGCAGATCGGGACTGAGGGGCAGCTCGGGACTGAGGGGCAGCTCGGGACTGAGGGAAAGCTCAGGAGTGAGAGGAAGCTCAGGCAGGTTGATGAATCTACCAGATCCTGGCTGACTGGCAGATCCTGGTCGACTGGCAGATCTGGAAGAGTCTGGTCGACTGGCAGATCTGGAAGAGTCTGGTCGACTGGCAGATCTGGAAGAGTCTGGTCGACTGGCAGATCTGGAAGAGTCTGGTCGACTGGCAGATCTGGAAGAGTCTGGTCGACTGGCAGATCTGGAAGAGTCTGGTCGACTGGCAGATCTGGAAGAGTCTGGTCGACTGGCAGATCTGGAAGAGTCTGGTCGACTGGCAGATCTGGAAGAGTCTGGTCGACTGGCAGATCTGGAAGAGTCTGGTCGACTGGCAGATCTGGAAGAGTCTGGTCGACTGGCAGATCTGGAAGAGTCTGGTCGACTGGCAGATCTGGAAGAGTCTGGTCGACTGGCAGCTCTGGCTGCTCCATGCTGACTGGCTGCTCCATGCTGACTGACAGCTCTGGCTGCTCCATGCTGACTGGCAGCTCTGGCTGCTCCATGCTGACTGGCTGCTCCATGCTGACTGGCAGCTCTGGCTGCTCCATGCTGACTGGCTGCTCTGGCTGCTCCATGCTGACTGGCTGCTCCATGCTGACTGGCTGCTCCATGCTGACTGGCGGCCCTGGCTGCTCCATGCTGGCTGGCGGCCCTGGCTGCTCCATGCTGGCTGGCGGCCCTGGCTGCTCCATGCTGGCTGGCGGCCCTGGCTGCTCCATGCTGGCTGGCGGCCCTGGCTGCTCCATGCTGGCTGGCGGCCCTGGCTGCTCCTTGCAGATTGGCAGCTCTGGCGGCTCCTTGCAGACTGGCAGCTCTGGCGGCTCCTTGCAGACTGGCAGCTTTGGCGGCATCCTGCAGACAGGCAGCTCTGGCGGCTCCTTGCAGACTGGCAGCTCCTTGCAGACTGGCAGCTCTATGCAGACTGGCAGCTCTATGCAGACTGGCAGCTCCATGCAGACTGGCAGCTCCTTGCTAACTGGCAGCTCTATGCTAACTGGCAGCTCTATGCTAACTGGCAGTTCTGAACAGGCGGGAGACTCCGGCAGCGCTGTAGAGAAGGAAGGCTCTAACAGCGCTAAACAGGCGGGAGACTCCGACAGCGCTGGAGAGGAGGGCTCCGACAGCGCTGGACAGGCGAGGCGCACTGTAGGCCTGATGCGTGGTGCTGGCACTGGTGGTACTGGGCCGAGGACACGCACAGGAAGCCTGGTGCGGGGAGCTGCTACCGGAGGGCTGGGGTGTGGAGGTGGCACAGGATGGGTTAGACCGTGAAGGCGTACTGGAGATCTTGAGAGCGGTGCTGGCACAGGACGTGCAAGGCTAGGGAGGTGCACAGGAGGCCTGGTACGTGAGACTGGCACCATCTTCACCAGCCGACTAACACGCACCTCAGGACGAGTATGGAGCGCTGACCCAGGTGCCATCAAATCCCCGACACGCTCCGTCGGGCAAATTCCATGTTTAAAACACCAACACAGCAACTCCCTCATTTCTCTCTCCTCCAATTTCCCCATTAACTCCTTCACAGTCTCTGTTTCGCTCACCTCCAATTTCCCCATGAACTCCTTCACAGTCTCTATTTCGCTCACCTCCAACACCGGCTCTGGTCTCCTCCTTGGCTCCTCACGATAAACAGGGAGAGTTGGCTCAGGTCTGGCTCCTGACTCTGCCACACTCTCCCTGAGCCCCTCCCCAAGAAATTTTTGGGGCTGACTATGGGGCCTCCGTCCGCGCCGCCTTGCTTGCTTCGCAAACTCCATTCTCCTATATCCTTCCGCGCACTGCTCCATCGAATCCCAGGCGGGCTCCGGCACTCTCCCTGGGTCGACCGCCCACCTGTCTATCTCCTCCCAAGAAGTATAGTCCATACTGTACTCCACTTTGGGCTGTTCTTGCCTGTTGACACGCTGCTTGGTCCCTTTGTGGTGGGTGATTCTGTAACGGTTTTCTTGATGAGAAGGAGAGTCGGACCAAAATGCGGCGTGTCTATTGCAATCCATGTTTAATGAAGTAACACACTAAACACAAACACTACCAAAACAATAAACTTAACGAAAACCGAAACAGCCTATACTTGTGTAACCTAACACAGAACAATGACATCAGGACACTAAGGACAATCACCCACGACAAACTCAAAGAATATGGCTGCCTAAATATGGTTCCCAATCAGAGACAACGATAAACACCTGCCTCTGATTGAGAACCACTTCAGACAGCCATAGACTTAGCTAGAACACCCCACTAGCTACAATCCCCATACATACACACCACATACAAAAACCCATGCCACACCCTGGCCTGACCAAATAAATAAAGATAAACACAAAATACTTTGACCAGGGTGTGACAGTGTCTGAGTATACAGTATATAGGTAACCCTTTATAGGAGGTTAGGAAGTGTCTGAGTATACAGTATATATAGAATATATATATAATCCTTTATAGGAGGTTAGGAAGTGTCTGAGTATACAGTATATATATAATATATATAGAACCCTTTATAGGAGGTTAACCTGTCTGAGTATACAGTATATATAGAATATATATAGAACCCTTTATAGGAGGTTAACCTGTCTGAGTATACAGTATATATTTAACCCTTTATAGGAGGTTAGGAAGTGTCTGAGTATACAGTAGAATATATATAGAACCCTTTATAGGAGGTTAGGAAGTGTCTGACTATACAGTATATATTTAACCCTTTATAGGAGGTTAGCCTGTCTGAGTATACAGTATATATAGAACCCTTTATAGGGCTCTTTGGTCAGAACTCTAGAGGTTCTTCTTCACTGAATTGATCTTCATTATATCCAAACACACTGGTGGTCAGGGAGGCATCTCTTTGTTTGAACGATGGCCCACGTCAACTCTGGCATTACAATACATACATTAAAATACAACGTTGACCATTAGTTACAGCAAACAACAAACATGTCTCTTCTGCTCCGTTCTTAACCCCTCCTCTCTTCACTAGATGGATGGTAACTTTAGTGTTTAACCCCTCCTCTCTTCACTAGATGGACGGTAACTTTAGTGTTTAACCCCTCCTCTCTTCACTAGATGGATGGTAACTTTAGTGTTTAACCCCTCTGTGTCCAAGGACCAAACTTTTGAATATTATTTTCGGTGTGCCTCAAGTAGGCTGGAAACATGACATTTACAACAACGTTTTTTTCTGATAACTAGTTCCTTGCATCCGCCATGGAGCTCAGTTTCATAATATTACGTTATGTTATATAGTAATCGCTACAAAACAGGCCTTATTTTAGGTCATTCTTCTCCCTGCCAGCTCCTATTAGTTCTATTGAGCTCCGTGGAATCAACTCACCTTCTGAACGTTCTATTCCCAGCCCATTGTTCTGCGTCACAATGCCAGCTCCTATTAGTTCTATTGAGCTCCGTGGAACCAACTCACCTTCTGAACGTCCTATTCCCAGCTCATTGTTCTGCGTCACAATGGCAGCTCCTATTAGTTCTATTGAGCTCCGTGGAACCAACTCACCTTCTGAACGTTCTATTCCCAGCTCATTGTTCTGCGTCACAATGGCAGCTTCACTATTGCATCATTGACACCTGCCGGCATTAAGCTTGAACGCTGACGTCAGGTTACTAATTATTAACAGGGTTACAGCTGCTAGATGACCGTGATCACTGTTCGCATGGATACACGTTGTGGTGACCCACAGTGCTAAACCTTAAACCTTTTCTGGTCATGGTTAACCATATTTTTTTTCAGAAAAAGGTATACCACCTAACTAAAACGAATGTCCCTGTTCTCTTTTTCAAGATAAGGCCAATTTAAACAGGCAGAAGACATTTTTTAAATTAATAAACAAATATTTTTTTTTTGATGGTTTGTTGTTTCTAAATGGCTGCTGGGTAATTTGATATGCATCGAAATGTTCGTTCGTAGTCATCGGATTGAGTGAAAGCTGCGCAGTTTCACTGAGTTAGAAAACAAATGGACAGGTCTAGCTCATTGATTTGTAGATCCGACGCAGTTGCTACTTCAGATTATGAGCCAAGCAGGTGTCGTGAATGAGTTATATAGTACCCACAGAAGGCCACAGGGAGGAGCAAGAGATCTATAAACCCATACTGTTTTTTACCTTTAAATCCCTAAACCTAACAATCAATCAAATGTATTTATAAAGCCCTTTTTACATCAGCATCTAACCCTACGTATTACCTATTTTAGCATTAACCTGAACCCTAATTATTTTAGAAACTGTTTTAGTAATAATATTATGTTAGTAAATACCATTATAGTACTAAATAGCATTTAGATTATTTTGTTCATCTAAACCTGTCTCAGCATTTTGCTGTTTTTGTTTTGTTATTTTATTATGTTTATTATTGCAAGGCAGAACACTTGATCAACAAGCCACGTGTTTTATTTTTCATATGTGGTTTGAACTGGGTGACCAAGTAACCTTGTGATAGGTGGGGCAGGTTAGAGATCTAAGGAATTAACCAGAAAAATACATTTCATTTCTCAGCTGCCCCACCAATGTCTGTACATTTCTCTTACATTAATTAATAACTTTAAATTGCTAAATATTTCCAATAGATGGCAGCATATGAACGAAGCATCAGTTATAGTCTACAAGCAGCAATATGATGGACCATGAAGCATCAGTTATAGTCTACAAGCAGCAATATGATGGACCATGAAGCATCAGTTATAGTCTACAAGCAGCAATATGATGGACCATGAAGCATCAGTTATAGTCTACAAGCAGCAATATGATAGACCATGAAGCATCAGTTATAGTCTACAAGCAGCAATATGATGGACCATGAAGCATCAGTTATAGTCTACAAGCAGCAATATGATGGACCATGAAGCATCAGTTATAGTCTACAAGCAGCAATATGATGGACCATGAAGCATCAGTTATAGTATATATATTATTATATATATTATATATATTATATATTAATATGATTGACATGCAACCACAGAATTTTATATGTCTCATAATTTTCTAAAATGGTCACTCATTTCTTTACTTAGCTATATATCTCGTATTAGGGCTGTGTTGCTTTTGGGAGAGCAAAAAAAAAGACCATAGCGGGTCTTGAACCCCTAAGAAAAGAAAAAAATGAAAATTCAGTCTCTACAACGCCAAACTTTTTTCCAAATTAACTCCATAATATCGACAGAAACATGGCAAACGTTGTTTAGAATCAATCCTCAAGGTTTTTTTCACATATCTATTCGATGATAAGTCATTCGTGCCAGTTGGGTTTCTCCTCTGAAACAAATGGAAAAATACACGCAGGTGGAGATTACGCAATAATTGCAACGGAGGACAACAAGCGAGCACCTGGTAAATGTAGTCTCTTATGGTCAATCTACCAATGATATGCCTACAAATACTTCACAATGCTGCAGACACCTTGGGGAAACGATACAGCGTCTTCAAAATCTGGGGCATTTCCGGTTTGAAATTTCATCTTGGTTTCGCCTGTAGCATCAGTTCTTTGGCACTCACAGATAATATCTTTGCAGATTTGGAAACCTCAGAGTGTTTTCTTTCCAAAGCTGTCAATTATATGCATAGTCGAGCATCTTTTCATGACAAAATATCGCGCTTAATACGGGAACGTTTTTTATCCAAAAATTAAAAGAGCGCCCCCAATATCAAAGAAGTTAATATCTGATATTGTGAGTAAACAACCTCGGAATAGAAAAGATGAGTGCATCTTCCAGCCCGTCAATAAATTACATCATTCAACCCTCCTGGTTAGTAAATTTACCTCAACATGCCCTTCGCGTTCACATAATAACAGGTGATAATAAACATGAATCATCATTATATTACTTCACAGTATTCTGTTAAATGCTTTTTCAGTACTTCCTCTTGTGTTAGCAGTGTGGAAAGGGACAGAAAGAAGCCCTCGTGTGTTGGCAGTGTGGAAAGGGACAGGAAGAAGCACACAGGAGTTTTCCTGTGAGGGGAGTGGTGGTGTATCCAGGGAGAAATGTCATTTGTGGTCTTATGCTGCCATCTATTGGAATTATGTAGCAACTGCAGTAGTACTGAATAATGTGTAATTCCTTACTAAAGTAGTAATTACATAAAATGTTCTAGTTCATTTTCCCATTTACAACCATAAAATAACTATTTATAGCATAACAAACAATGAAACTCGCTTAACTCAATAACACCAAACACCAGTTAATTGTATTAAAAACGATTTATTTGGATGGGTGCCAAAGTAACAGTCCTGTAGTCAAATGAGAGCTCTACAGTAGGTACCAAAACATTTTCTCAAAAGTTACAAGTTTATCAACGTTCAAAGCAGAACGACTTTCCCATTGTTCCTCAACTGTCTCATTTTCCAGCTCTGACTGAAACTCTGCTTATGTTTTCCCATCTGAGAGATGTAATGTTTGTCTCTGTTGTGTTGAAGACCAATCACGCAGGAGAGACCAGCCTCCCCTGTTCCCAGCTGTGTGTCCATGAAGAGTGACTGGTCTATGAATCCTCCTATGAAGTTTAGAGAGGGAGACTTTTCTACTGAACAAAGGTAAGAAGAACTCATGGGTCCTGGTCAGTGAGTTAAACAACACTGTCTCTAGTCATTTCTCCTCTCCCATTTTCCCATTTATTTTATTGTTTTCATAATCCATAGGCTCATCCTTTTTTCAATTTTCATAGTCCTAAAACAATATTAAACAAACACAACATTCCCTCCCTGTGTGTGTGTGTGTGTGTGTGTGTGTGTGTGTGTGTGTGTGTGTGTGTGTGTGTGTGTGTGTGTGTGTGTGTGTGTGTCTGAACTCCCTGGATGAGGAGATGTAATCTCTATCCTGATTGCCTAGTCACTTTTACCCCTACCGACATGTACATATTATCTCAATTATAGTCAGTAATGGTTCTCCTTATAGTCTCATTATTACCTCAACTACCTGGTACCCTGCATATTGACTCAGTACTGGTACTCCTTATAGTCTCATTATTACCTCAGCTACCTGGTACCCTGCACATTGACTCAGTAATGGTTCTCCTTATAGTCTCATTATTACCTCAACTACCTGGTACCCTGCACATTGACTCAGTACTGGTACTCCTTATAGTCTCACTATTACCTCAACTACCTGGTACCCTGCACATTGACTCAGTACTGGTTCTCCTTATAGTCTCATTATTTTTATTTTGTGTTACTATTTCCAAGGTTTAAGGGCAACGTAGCACGTCTGGTGAACAGGGCAGAGTCCCATATCCTCAGTCAGACCAGTAGAAACTGGATCAGCAGCACTACAAGGTATCACGTCTGCTGAACAGGTCAGAGTTCATATCCTCAGTCAGACCAGTAGAAACTGGATCAGCAGCACTACAAGGTATCACGTCTGGTGAACAGGTCAGAGTTCATATCCTCAGTCAGACCAGTAGAAACTGGATCAGCAGCACTACAAGGTATCACGTCCGGATCATGTATCAATACTGATAGGATGGAAAGAAAGGGTGCGCTGCTTTCAGATCTGTTTTCTCCATTTAAATATTTCCTTAACATTATAATTATGTCACAGTACTGACCACAGATCAGCTTATATTATCACATATGGCTTCAAGTATTGAGTATCTATGTAATTGAACAAGCCCATGTCATGATTAGATAGTGATAAAACACAAATCTCTTTCATAAATTCTTTAAACAATAAAAGCTCATTTACGAACATTTCTGAAAAGTGATTTATTGCGTTTTGGAATGAAACTCTTCTTATGTTTCCCCATCTGAGCCCAGAGTAGATGAGAGATGTAATGTTTGTCTCTGTTGTGTTGAAGCCCAATCAAGCAGGAGAGACCAGCCTCCCCTGTTCCCAGCTGTGTGTCCATGAAGAGTGACCGGTCCATGGATTGTCCTATATCCTTTAGAGATGGAGACCTTTCTACTGAACAAAGGTAAGAAGAACTCATGGGTCATGGTCAGTGAGTTAAACAACACTGTCTCTGTCCCATTTTCCCATTTATTGTTGTTGTTTTCATAATCCATAGGCTAATCATTTGCATAGTCCTAAAACAATATTAAACAAACACAACATTCCCTCCCTGTGTGTGTGTGTGTGTGTGTGTGTGTGTGTGTGTGTGTGTGTGTGTGTGTGTGTGTGTGTGTGTGTGTGTGTGTGTGTGTGTGTGTGTGTGTGTGTGTGTGTACTCCCTGGATAAGGAGATGTAATTACTATCCTGATTGCCTAGTCACTTTTACCCCTACCTACATGTACACTACCGTTCAAAGGTTTAGAGTCACCTAGAAATGTCCCTATTTTTGAAAAAAAAGCTATTTTGTTTCCATTAAAATAACATCAAATGGATCAGAAATACAGTGTAGACATTATTCATGTTGTAAATTGCTATTGTAGCTGTAAACGGCAGATTTTTTCATGGACTATCTACATAGAGTTCCTCTCTCCAGTGTCTCTGTTATTTTTCCAATGTTTTAATTTTTATTGGCCAGTCTGAGATATGGCTTTTTCTTTGCAACTCTGCCCAGAAGGCCAGCACCCCTGAGTCACCTCTTCAGTGTTGATGTTTAGACTGGTGTTTTGCGGGTGCTATTTAATGAAGCTGCCAGTTGAGGACTTGTGAGGAGTCTGTTTCTCAAACTAGACACTCGAATGTACTTGTCCTTTTGCTTAGGCTTCCCACTCCTCTCTCTATTCTGGTTTGGGCCAGTTTGTGCTGTTCTGTGAAGGGCACAGGTTTTAAAATGTATTTCAGCTTTATTTAACCAGGTAGGCCATTTGAGAACAAGTTCTCATTTACAACTGCGACCTGGCCAAGATAAAGCAAAGCAGTGCGACACGAACAACACCGAGTTACACATGGAATTAACAAATGTACAGTCAATAACACAATAGAAAAGTCTATATACAGTGTGTGCAAATGAAGTAAGTTTAGGGAGGTAAGGCAATAAATAGGCCATAGGGGTGAAATAACTACATTTTAGCAATTCAACACTGGAGTGATAGATGTGCAGATGATGAATGTGCAAGTAGAGATACTGGGGTGGAAAGGAACAAAAAATAAATAACAATATGGGGATGAGGTAGTTGGGTGGGCTATTTACCAATGGGCTATGCAATGATCGGTAAGGTTCTCTTACAGCTGATGCTTAAATTTAGTGAGTGAGATATAAGTCTCCAGCTTCAGTGATTTTTGAAATTCGTTCCAGTCATTGGCAGCAGAGAACTGTAAGGAAAGGCGGCCAAAGTAGGATTTGGTTACTGGGGGTGACCAGTGAAATATACCTGCTGGGGCACGCGCTACAACTGGGTGCTGCTATGGTGACCTTTAAGCTGAGATAAGGCGCGGCTTTACCTAGCAAGGACTTCTAGGTGACCTGGAGCCAGTGGGTTTGGAGACGAATATGAAGCGAGGGTCAGCCAGTGAGAGCGTACAGGTCGCAATGGTGGGTAGCATATGGGGAATTGATGAAAAAAACGGATGGCGCTGTGACATACTGCATCCAATTTGCTGAGTAGATTGTTGGAAGCTATTTTGAAATGACATCGCCGAAGTCAAGGATCGGTAGAATAGTCAGTTTTATGAGGGTATGTTTGGCAGCATGAGCGAAGGATGCTTTGTTGCAAAATAGGAAGCCCATTCTAAATTTCATTTTGGATTGGAGATGCTTAATGTGAGTTTGGAAGGAGAGTTTACAGTCTAACCAGACGCCTAGGTATTAGTAGTTGTCGACATATTCTAAGTCAGAACCATTCAGAGTAGTGATGCTAGTCGGGCGGGCGGGTGTGGGCAGCGATCAGTTGAAGAGAATGCATTCAGTTTTACTTGCATTTAAGAGCAGTTGGAGGCCACGGAAGGAGTGCTGTATGGCATTGAAGCACGTCTGAAAGTTTTTTACAGCTCGCTGTCCCGCTAGCGTTTTACTACGACAACATCCAGAAACAGAGGAGGGAACACCCCCCTATCCACATCGATGGAACAGTAGTGGAGAGGGTAGTAAGTTTTAAGTTCCTCGGCGTACACATCACAGACAAACTGAATTGGTCCACCCACACAGACAGCATCGTGAAGAAGGCGCAGCAGCGCCTCTTTAACCTCAGGAGGCTGAAGAAATTTGGCTTGTCACCAAAAGCACTCACAAACTTCTACAGATGCGCAATCGAGAGCATCCTGTCGGGCTGTATCACCGCCTGGTACGGCAACTGCTCCGCCCACAACTGTAAGGCTCTCCAGAGGGTAGTGAGGTCTGCACAACGCATCACCGGGGGCAAACTACCTGCCCTCCAGGACACCTACACCACCCGATGTCACAGGAAGGCCATAAAGATCATCAAGGACAACAACCACCCGAGCCACTGCCTGTTCACCCCGCTATCATCCAGAAGGCGAGGTCAGTACAGGTGCATCAAAGCTGGGACCGAGAGACTGAAAAACAGCTTCTATCTCAAGGCCATCAGACTGTTAAACAGCCACCACTAACATTGAGTGGCTGCTGCCAACACACATGACTCAACTCCAGCCACTTTAATAATGGGAATTGATGGGAAATGATGTAAAATATATCACTAGCCACTTTAAACAATGCTACCTAATATAATGTTTACATACCCTACATTATTCATCTCATTAGTATACGTATATACTGTACTCTATATCATCTACTGCATCTTTATGTAATACATGTATCACTAGCCACTAACTATGCCACTTTGTTTACATACTCATCTCATATGTATATACTGCACTCAATACCATCAACTGTATCTTGCCAATGCCGCTCTGTACCATCACTCATTCATATATCTTTATGTACATATTCTTTATCCCCTTACACTTGTGTCTATAAGGTAGTAGTTTTGGAATTGTTAGCTAGATTACTTGTTGGTTATTACTGCATTGTCGAAACTAGAAGCACAAGCATTTCGCTACACTCACATTAACATCTGCTAACCATGTGTATGTGACAAATAACATTTGATTTGATTTGATTTGATTTGAAATTGCAGTATGCGAATTTCAAAATACAAAAATCATAATATTAAACATTCTTGAAAATACAGGTGTCATTCATCATTCTTTATCTTAGAATATTGGTAATCGAACAGCTTTGTCCGATTTACAATAGGCTTTACGGAGAAAGCATAGCATTTGATTGTCTGAGGACAGAGTCCCACATACGCCCAGCATACACATATTTTTCAAACCAGCACAGGCATCACAAAAATCAGAAATAGAGATAAAATAACTTACTTACCTTTGAAGATCTTCCTCTGTTTGCAATCCCAAGGGTCCCAGCTACACAACAAATGGTAATTTTGTTCGATAAAGTCCTTCTTTATATCCCAAAAAAGTCAATTTAGTTTGATTCATTAATCCACCCGTTCAACTCGTTCAACATGCAATCCAAAAAGTTACCGGGAAACTTCATCCAAACAAGTCAAACAACATTTCTAATCAATCCTCAGGTATGTAATTAAACAATACAATTTAAGAGTTACCGGGAAACTTCATCCAAACAAGTCAAACAACATTTCTAATCAATCCTCAGGTATGTAATTAAACAATACAATTTAAGAGTTACCGGGAAACTTCATCCAAACAAGTCAAACAACATTTCTAATCAATCCTCAGGTATGTAATTAAACAATACAATTTAAGAGTTACCGGGAAACTTCATCCAAACAAGTCAAACAACATTTCTAATCAATCCTCAGGTATGTAATTAAACAATACAATTTAAGACGGAATGTAGTATGTTCACCAGAGATAAATAACGAAAGGTGCGGACTCATTCACGCGCGCCACAAGACTACAGTTCCTGTGAGGAACACCTTGGATAAGCTACAACTACTTGTTCATTTTTCAAAAAACAAACCTGAAACCTTGTATAAAGACTGTTCACATCCAGTGGAAGCCATAGGTACTGCAAACTGAGCGCTATTTGGTTGGAAATGCAATAGGCCAACATAGGAATGGCCTGGGAGCTCAGAAAAATACAATTCTGGATGGATTTTCCTCGGGTTTTCGCCTGCCATATCAGTTCTGTTAACCTCACAGGCATTAATTTGACAGTTTTAGAAATTTCAAAGTGCTTTCTATCAAATACAACCAATTATATGCATATCCTGGTTTCTGTTTCTGAGTAACAGGCAGTTTACTTTGGGCACGTCAAACTATCCAAAGTTCTGAACACTGCTCCCTAGCCCTATTAACGCAGTGTCCAAAGAAGGGCCAGAACTATACAAAATCTGCGTAGAAGTGGATCAGAGAATCACCAGCAGCAAGAGTGACATCATTGATGTATACAAAGAAAAGAGTCGGCCCGAGAATATAACCCTGTGGCACTCCCATAGAGACTGCCAGAGGTCCAGACAAAAGGCCCTCTAATTTGACACACTGAACTCTATCTGAGAAGTAGTTGGTGAACCAGACAAGGCAGTCATTTGAGAAGACAAGGCTGTTGTAGTACACAGCGTTGTACGAGATCTTCAGTTTCTTAGCAATTTCTTGCTTGGAAAAGCCTTCATTTCTCAAGAGTCGACTGAAGAGTTTCAGAAGAAAGTCTTTGTTTATGGCCATTTTGAGCTTGTAATCGAACCCCCAAATGCTGATGCTCCAGATACTCAAATTGTCTAAAGAAGGCCAGTTTTATTGTTTCATTAATCAGAACAACAGTTTTTAGATGTGTTAACATAATTGCAAAAGGGCTTTGTAATGATCAATTAGCTTTTTAAAATTATAAACTTGGATTAGCTAACACAACGTGCCATTGGAACACGGGAGTGATGGTTGCTGATAATGGGCCTCTGTACGCCTATGTAGATATTCCATAAAAAAATCAGCTGTTTCTATTTACAACATTAACAATGTCTACCCTGTATTTCTGAACAATTTGATGTTATTTTAAAGGACTTTTTTCTTTCAAAAACAACATTACTAAGTGACCCCTAACTTTTGAACGACATATTAACTCAATTGCCTCAACTACCTGGTACCCCTGGACATTGACTCAGTACTGGTACTCCTTATAGTCTCATTATTACCTCAACTACCTGGTACCCTGGACATTGACTCAGTACTGGTACTCCTTATAGTCTCATTATTACCTCAACTACCTGGTACCCTGGACATTGACTCAGTACTGGTACTCCTTATAGTCTCATTATTACCTCAACTACCTGGTACCCTGGACATTGACTCAGTACTGGTTCTCCTTATAGTCTCATTATTACCTCAACTACCTGGTACCCTGGACATTGACTCAGTACTGGTTCTCCTTATAGTCTCATTATTACCTAAACTACCTGGTACCCTGCACATTGACTCAGTACTGGTTCTCCTTATAGTCTCATTATTACCTCAACTACCTGGTACCCTGCACATTGACTCAGTACTGGTACTCCTTATAGTCTCATTATTACCTCAACTACCTGGTACCCTGCACATTGACTCAGTACTGGTACTCCTTATAGTCTCATTATTACCTCAACTACCTGGTACCCTGAACATTGACTCAGTACTGGTACTCCTTATAGTCTCATTATTACCTCAACTACCTGGTAGCCTGAACATTGACTCAGTACTGGTACTCCTTATAGTCTCATTATTACCTCAACTACCTGGTACCCTGCACATTGACTCAGTACTGGTTCTCCTTATAGCCTCATTATTACCTCAACTACCTGGTACCCTGCACATTGACTCAGTACTGGTACTCCTTATAGTCTCATTATTACCTCAACTACCTGGTACCCTGCACATTGACTCAGTACTGGTTCTCCTTATAGTCTCATTATTACATCAACTACCTGGTACCCTGCACATTGACTCAGTACGGGTACTCCTTATAGTCTCATTATTACCTCAACTACCTGGTACCCTGCACATTGACTCAGTACTGGTACTCCTTATAGTCTCATTATTACCTCAACTACCTGGTACCCTGCACATTGACTCAGTAATGGTACTCCTTATAGTCTAATTATTACCTCAACTACCTGGTACCCTGCACATTGACTCAGTACTGGTACTCCTTATAGTCTCATTATTACCTCAACTACCTGGTACCCTGCACATTGACTCAGTACTGGTACTCCTCATAGTCTCATTATTACCTCAACTACCTGGTACCCTGCACATTGACTCAGTACTGGTACTCCTTATAGCCTCATTATTACCTCAACTACCTGGTACCCTGCACATTGACTCAGTACTGGTACTCCTTATAGTCTCATTATTACATCAACTACCTGGTACCCTGCACATTGACTCAGTACTGGTACTCCTTATAGTCTCATTATTACCTCAACTACCTGGTACCCTGCACATTGACTCAGTACTGGTACTCCTCATAGTCTAATTATTACCTCAACTACCTGGTACCCTGCACATTGACTCAGTACTGGTACTCCTTATAGTCTCATTATTACCTCAACTACCTGGTACCCTGCACATTGACTCAGTACTGGTACTCCTTATAGTCTCATTATTACCTCAACTACCTGGTACCCTGCACATTGACTCAGTACTGGTACTCCTTATAGTCTCATTATTACCTCAACTACCTGGTACCCTGCACATTGACTCAGTACTGGTACTCCTTATAGTCTCATTATTACCTCAACTACCTGGTACCCTGCACATTGACTCAGTACTGGTACTCCTTATAGCCTCATTATTACCTCAACTACCTGGTACCCTGCACATTGACTCGGTACTGGTTCTCCTTATAGCCTCATTCTTACCTCAACTACCTGGTACCCTGCGCATTGACTCAGTACTGGTTCTCCTTATAGTCTCATTATTACCTCAACTACCTAGTACCCTGCACATTGACTCAGTACTGGTTCTCCTTATAGTCTCATTATTACCTCAACTACCTAGTACCCTGCACATTGACTCAGTACTGGTTCTCCTTATAGTCTCATTATTACCTCAACTACCTAGTACCCTGCACATTGACTCAGTACTGGTTCTCCTTATAGTCTCATTATTACCTCAACTACCTAGTACCCTGCACATTGACTCAGTACTGGTTCTCCTTATAGTCTCATTATTACCTCGACTACCTGGTACCCTGCACATTGACTCAGTACTGGTACTCCTTATAGTCTCATTATTACCTCAACTACCTAGTACCCTGCACATTGACTCAGTACTGGTTCTCCTGCAGGTACCCCTGCACATTGACTCAGTACTGGTACTCCTTATAGTCTCATTATTACCTCAACTACCTGGTACCCTGCACATTGACTCAGTACTGGTACTCCTTATAGTCTCATTATTACCTCAACTACCTGGTACCCTGCACATTGACTCAGTACTGGTACTCCTTATAGTCTCATTATTACCTCAACTACCTGGTACCCCTGCACATTGACTCAGTACTGGTTCTCCTTATAGTCTCATTATTACCTCAACTACATGGTACCCTGCACATTGACTCAGTACTGGTACTCCTTATAGTCTCATTATTACCTCAACTACCTGGTACCCTGCACAATGACTCAGTACTGGTACTCCTTATAGTCTCATTATTACCTCAACTACCTGGTACCCCTGGACATTGACTCAGTGCTGGTACTCCTTATAGTCTCATTATTACCTCAACTACCTGGTACCCTGCACATTGACTCAGTACTGGTACTCCTTATAGTCTCATTATTACCTCAACTACCTGGTACCCCTGCACATTATTTCTATTTTGTGTTCCTATTTCCAAGGTACAAGGGCAATATAACATCTACATATCACTAACAACCCACTAATATACATTATAACCTAGTCTATTTTACATAATATAACATCTACATATCACTAACAAACCACTACTATACATTATAACCTAGTCTATTTTACATAATATAACATCTACACATCACTACCAACCCACTATTATACATTATAACCTAGTCTACTTTACATAATGTAACATATCACTAACAACCCACTACTATACATAACCTAGTCTACTTTACATAATATAACATCTACATATCACTAACAACCCACTACTATACATTATAACCTAGTATGAATGGATCAATGATTTCCCCCTCAGATCAATCATGTCCGTTTTAGCCCTTCTGTCTACATTCTCAGATACGTTTAGAAAATAACAGATTGAAAGACAATAAATAGCCACTTTTGATTAATACAAATAAGTTTTAGACATGACCTTGTGTTGCTGCACTGTCTAGAACTACCTTAACAGACAGTGACTTATTATTATTATTGACAGTTACCATGGAGATTAAATGTCACAACTACATGTTCATGTGATGCATTAAATCACCTGGCTGTTTCTATGTCTGTTAGTAAATGTTTTATTTCTCAAAGAGATAATGAATACATGAGAACAAGAATTAGTTGTCACTGTGTTAATCACAACCAACATGCTGGATCTCTGTTTAGGGGACAGTGGTCTAAAATGAGTCTCTCCGGGAAGAGAGAGGAGGGGGGTCCTGCCTCTAAAATGAGTCTCTCTGGAGAGAGAGAGGAGGGGGGCCCTGCCTCTAAAATGAGTCTCTCTGGGGAGAGAGAGGAGGGGGGTCCTGCCTCTAAAATTAGTCTCTCTGGGAAACATGACACCAAAGCTAAGAGGTAAGATGGTAATTTTATGAATAATTTATTAAGTTTATTTCCAAAATAAATAGCTATCTTAAGATGAATGCACTTACTGTAAATCACTCTGGATAAGAGCATCTGCTAAATCAGAGGTTCTCAATCCGGGGTCTGTGGAGGTACTGCAGGGGTTCTCAATCCGGGGTCTGTGGAGGTACTGCAGGGGTTCTCAATCCGGGGTCTGTGGAGGTACTGCAGGGGTTCTCAATCCGGGGTCTGTGGAGGTACTGCAGGGGCTCTCAATCCGGGGTCTGTGGAGGTACTGCAGGGGTTCCACGGCACCCTGACTGTACTCGTTGCAATGTTAGACATTTGATAGGATTTTCACGACACGACCACTTTGCCTACTCTTAATTATTGCCTAATATAATGGAATGCACATTTTTTTAACCAATTGTGATGGTTGTTACCAGCAGAATATTGACAATATTACCGTTATATCAACACACTCTTCACACCCGTTTAACAACTCTAAATATCTTTGGCATAGTAGGCATCAAGTCCCTTGCCAATAATGTTGCCTACAATGTTGCACACAATGTTCATATTCATTGAACACATATTACACCCTAGATGCCTTCAACTTCCCAATTTATATCCATGCACAATTTAGGATTATTATTTAACAACATGATGTTGTGCTCCAAAGGGAGAACTGGAAATAACATGATGTAGATAATTAAATAATCAGAAGAACAACGTGTTTATTATTATACACTCTTAGAACAGAAGGTTCCTTCTAGAACCAAAAAGGCTTCTCTCACTTCCTTAAAATATGAAATCAATAAAAGTGATATATATTTTGGTTCAGTGAAGAAGAACCTCTAGAGTTCTGATCAACAGAAGGTTAATGTTTAGAGGATGTGAACCCAGCAGCCTTCCAGTCATCAGATCACTTCTGGTGTATTGGTGTAGACATACTGTTGCATGTAGGTCTATATTATTAATGGATTGATCATATAGAAATATAAAACATTATTTTAACTACTACACAGCAATTGCAAGTGGAACAGGAACCACTGACTAACTGCATTATTCTATAGTATTATCAAGACACCTGCTGTTAACTCTTAACTACTTAGGACAGCTGCTGTTAACTCTTAACTACTTAGGACACCTGCTGTTAACTCTTAACTACTTAGGACACCTGCTGTTAACTCTTAACTACTTAGGACACCTGCTGTTAACTCTTAACTACTTAGGACACCTGCTGTTAACTCTTAACTACTTAGGACAGCTCACGAGGTGTCCTAAATATCTGCCGACTAGGTGGGACGAGAGACTTCATGCATAGTTACCCACCCACTTATACCAATAAGTGTAAAATGTCTTCATTCTCAGCACTTATACGATAAATTTTCTCCTGTGAGACACTTTGTGTGTATGGACCCAGATCTCAACATATTGTTATAAAAAGACATAGAATGTTTGTTTTACAAAATAATAAAAAATGAATATTACTAATGTAACCCACTGTAAAGACTGGGTTTAGTTGATTGTGTTGCACTGATCATGTCTGCGTTCTGGAACTGTCTGCGTCCCCGTACAGAACTGTCCGCGTCCCCGTACAGAACTGTCTGCGTCCCCGTACAGAACTGTCCGCGTCCCCGTACAGAACTGTCCTCGTCCCCGTACAGAACTGTCCGCATCCCCGTACAGAACTCTCCGCGTCCACATGCGGTGTGGCACCAAGTGTAATAGTATAACACTTGGCGACTCTGCGCGTAACCGTCCCCTCTACCGGGCGTGATCAACAACAGACCCACTTAGCATCGAATAATTTTGCACGCCCAATTTTTCAGTTTTTGATTTGTTAAAAAAGTTTGAAATATCCAATAAATGTCGTTCCACTTCATGATTGTGTCCCACTTGTTGTTGATTCTTCACAAAAAAATACAGTTTTATATCTTTATGTTTGAAGCCTGAAATGTTTTATTTATTTTACCTTTATTTATTAACCAGGCAAGTCAGTTAAGAACAAATTCTTATTTTCAATGACGGCCTGGGAACAGTGGGTTAACTGCCTGTTCAGGGGCAGAACGAACATCAGCTCGGGGGTTTGAACTCGCAACCTTCCGGTTACTAGTCCATCGCTCTAACCACTAGGCTACCCTGCCTAATGTGGCAAAAGGTCGCAAAGTTCAAGGGGGCCGAATACTTTCGCAAGGCACTGTAACTTCTTTAAACAATAAAAGCAAATTTATGAACATTTCTGAAAATGGATGAATAGCTTTTTGGAATGAAACTCTTGTTTCCCCATCTGAGCTCAGAGTAGATGAGAGATGTAATGTTTGTCTCTGTTGTGTTGAAGACCAATCAAGCAGGAGAGACCAGCCTCCCCTGTTCCCAGCTGTGTGTACATGAAGAGTGACTGGTCTATGATGCAACCTATATCCTTTAGAAAGGGAGACTTTTCTACTGAACAAAGGTAAGAAGAACTCATGGGTCCTGGTCAGTGAGTTAAACAACACTGTCGCTAGTCATTCCTCCTCTCCCATTTTCCCATTTTTTGTTGTTGTTTTCATAATCCATAGGCTTTTCCTTTTGTCCATTTTCATAGTCCTAAAACAATATTAAACAAACACAACATTCCCTCCCTGTGTGTGTGTGTGTGTGTCTGTGTGTGTGTGTGTCTGTGTCTGTGTGTGTGTGTGTGAGAGAGAGCTCCCTGGATGAGGAGATGTAATCTCATGTTTTGTCCACAGAAACCAACAGGAGAGATCAGAGTCAGAGATTCTCAGTGGTCAGTCTTCCCAGAGTCATCAAACAGACCTGGCCTCCATATTCAGTGTATGTGGTCCTGTTATGTACATCTGTTTTTTGTTTACCTAAAGAAAAGTTGATCTGTCAATCATTCATTAATGTGTTAATGAGAAAGCATTTGTCTCTTGCTTAACTCATTTACTTAATTTATTCCAGATGCTTGAAGAGAAAATTATGACATTTGTGAAGAACGAGCTGAAGATGTTCAAGAGGATTCTTAGTGCAGAACTCCCAGAAGGCTTTGCGAGTCAGAAGCAGAAAAAGGAAGTGGTGGATGCTGAAGATGAGAAGCAGGAGAGCAGTGCCAGAGAGGGGGCTCTGAAGATCACACTGCACGTCCTGAGGAAAATGAACCAGAAGGAGCTTGCTGACACACTGGAGAAAAGTAAGGTCTGTCTACCTCATGATGAATGCTGTTTTATAACATTTAAAAGCTGTAGCTAAAGTACAGCTAAAGTAGCTGTGTAACTCAATGATATTGTAGCAGCCTTAACTAGAGGTCGACCGATTATGATTTTTCAACACAGATACCGATACCGATTATTGGACGACCAAAAAAGCCGATGCCGATTAATCGGCCAATTTAAATTTTTTTTAAAAAAAAGACAATTACAACTAAATGAACACTTATTTAACTTAATATAATACATCAATAAAATCAATTTAGCCTGAAATAAATAATGAAACATGTTCAATTTGGTTTAAATAATGCAAAAACAAAGTGTTGGAGAAGAAAGTAAAAGTGCAATATGTGCTATGTAAGAAAGCTAACGTTTCAGTTCCTTGCTCAGAACATGAGAACATATGAAAGCTGGTGGTTCCTTTTAACATGAGTCTTCAATATTCCCAGGTAAGAAGTTTTAGGTTGTAGTTATTATAGGACTATTTCCCTCTATACCACATATGTCAGAGTCAAGGCCCGCGGGCCACATCCGGCCCGCAAGAAGGTTTTTTACGGCCCCTGGGATGATCTTGATTTATTATTAGAACCGGCCCGCAGCAAGCCGGCAGCCCGCAGATCTTTTACACGCACCAATACTACATTTCCCACAATGCAAAGGTGACGCACCGAGCAGTAGGCTGCTTCATTTCAATATTTATTGGCACAGCAGTCGTCAGCATCACAGTAAAATTAACTTTCAGATACCCATCAAAAATGGCAAAACGGAAGGTGGATACTGAGAACCGGGGGTTTCAAACAAGGTGGGAGTCGGAGTATATGTTCACGAAGGTAGCTGGAAAACCTGTGTGTCTTCTGTGTGGAGAAAGTGTGGCGGTACTGAAAGAGTATAATCTGAGACGACATTATGAAACGAAACACGCGGACAAAAACAAGAATATGGACATGGAACAAAGGCTACAAAAGGCAGAGGAATTAAAACGAGGCCTCAAATCTCGACAGGCTCTGTTCAAAAAAGCCAAATCACAAGGCCAGGCTGCTGTCAAGGCCAGTTTTATTTTGGCAGAAGAGATCGCTAAATCAGCCCGGCCATTTACGGAGGGGGATTTCATCAAAAACTGCATGATTAAAGTTTGTGACGAAGTTTGCCCAGAAAAAAGGCAACTCTTTTTAAATGTGAGTCTGAGCAGAAACACCATTGCCGAGAGAGTAGACCAGTTGTCCATCAATCTAAAAGAGCAGCTTGTGAAAAAGGGAAAAGATTTTATTGCATATTCCTTGGCTGTGGATGAGAGCACCGACATTTCTGACATTGCCCAGTTGTCAATTTTCATCCGCGGAGTGGACTCCAACCTAAGCGTGACAGAGGAGTTTTTGGCTTTACGTCCTATGCATGGCACAACTACGGGGCATGATTTGTATGAAGAGGTGTCAAGATGTGTAAATGAGATGGAGCTGCCTTGGGAAAAACTCGTGGGTTTGACAACCGACGGAGCACCTGCGATGTGTGGACACAGGAGCGGACTGGTGGCGAAGATACGGGAAAAGATGCAAGAGGAAAACGCGACAGGTGAGCTGACAGCTTATCATTGTATCATACACCAGGAAGCGTTGTGCGGTAAAGCCTTGAAAATGGAGCATGTAATGAGCATCATCACGCGCACAGTTAACTTTATCAGAGCCAAAGGTTTGAATCACCGCCAGTTCAAGGCATTTCTGACGGAGTTAGAAACGGAGCATGGTGATTTGCCTTATCACACAGAGGTGCGATGGCTAAGCCAGGGAAAGGTGCTTCAAAGATGTTTCGAGCTTCGTGAGGAGATTTGTCTGTTCTTGGACAGCAAAGGGAAAGACACAACACAACTCCGAGACGAAATGTTTCTGTGTGAAATGGCTTTTCTGTGTGACATTACGAGTCATCTGAATGCAATAAACTTGCAGCTGCAGGGTCGGGATCGTGTCATCTCTGATATGTACAGTACAGTGAAGGCATTTAAAACCAAACTGACTCTGTGGGAGACGCAGATGCGGAAAGAAAATTTGAGCCACTTTCCCAGCTGCCAGACCATGAAAGAGAAGCTCTCTACCAGTGCGTTCCCGAGCACACAGTTGGCTGATAAAATAGGTATGCTTGCCGCTGACTTTCGACGCCGATTTGCTGACTTTGAAGCACAAAAAAGCAGGTTGGAACTGCTCGGTAACCCATTTGCTGTTGACGTGGAAAGCTCACCACCAAACCTCCAAATGGAGTTGATTGACCTCCAATGCAATGATGCACTGAGGGCAAAATATGCGGCAGTGGGTGCTGCGGAGTTCGCCCGTTTCCTCCCCGGCACAATGCCCCAGCTGCGCATCCAGGCTGCTCAAACGTTGTCTATGTTTGGCAGCACATACCTGTGTGAACAACTGTTTTCTTTGATGAACCTGAACAAAACATCACACAGAAGTCGACTTACTGCTGAACACCTCCACTCAATTCTGAGGATTTCTTCAGCTCAGAGCCTTACCCCGAACATTGATGAACTTGTGGAAAAGATGGGACACCACCAAGTATCACCCTCAACCTCAAACAAGTGAACATTACTGTGCAATCACATATTTAGAGTTTTTACTCAGTTCAAGTTTAAAAGTTAAAATTTAATATTTGTTTTCACTGCATGTTACTTCTCCTTAAACAAAGTGTTGTTTTTGATTAATAGATTTTTGCACTTTATTTTTTTGTATTTCAATCCAATTATATTTTAAAAATATTTCAGTTGAGTGGATGATAGAAAATTGCTATTATTGTTTTTTCTTTGAAGTAAATTTAGCCCACTTTTGCTAAAATAGAAAATATAGTCTACTGATGGTGCCTTGAATACCGGTTTCTTTCATTTAATGTTCATGTTATGGGGATATTTATATAAAGGAAATTTGTCTTTTGTGTCTGTTGAAAATTAAAGATTACTGACAGAGCCATAAGAAAATATTGCTTTATTTATCTGATCATATTGTAATATATTTGTTAGGTTTTCAGTAGGTTCAATTAGGTTCACTAGACTATATGCGTCATTTAAAAAATTTTCAATGAACATTCGAACAGTCCGGCCCTCGTCTTGTAGCTGATTTTTTTATTTGGCCCTCCGTCCATTTGACTTTGACACCCCTGCTCTATACCATTTGTATTTCATTAATTATTGGATGTTCTTATAGGCACTTTAGTATTGCCAGTGTACAGTATAGCTTCCGTCCCTCTCCTCGCTCCTCCCTGTGCTCGAACCAGGAACACAACGACAACAGCCACCCCCGAAGCAGCATTTCCCATGCAGAGCAAGGGAAACAACCACTCCAAGGCTCAAAGCGAGTTACGTTTGAAACGCTATTAGCGCGCGCTAACTAGCTAGCCATTTCACTTCGGTGACACCAGCCTCATCTCAGGAGTTGATTGACTTGAAGTCATAAACAGCGCAATGCTTGATACTTGTATACTTGTATGCTCAGTCAGATTATATATATTATCTAGCATGACACGCTAGATAATATCTAGTAATATCATCAACCATGTGGAGTTAACTAGTGATTATGATTGATTGATTGTTTTTTATGAGATAAGTTTAATGCTAGCTAGCAATTTACTGCGTTCGCGTAAGAGGGAGCTGTGTAACTCAATGATATTGTAGCAGCCTTAACACAACACCTAGTGACCTCATCAAGTAGCAGCAGGGATGTGTTGTGGTGATTCATTTAGAGAGAGAGAGAGACAACATTAATAATACCATCAATAATATGATCAGTCACACCAGTCTGTAATGCATTATGACAACATTTACACATTTATACAGTCTGTTAACAGAATGAATTATTATAATGTAAAACTTTACAACAGTCCTATTATACAGTAGACATTAAAACATATGTAATATTAATATCCTCTGTGTTATTTCTTCATTCAGATGAGCTAGCTGTCATTTGCCAACGTGAACTCAAATCTAATCTAAAGAAGAAGTTTCAATGTGTATTTGAGGGGATCGCTAAACAAGGAAACCCAACACTTCTCAATAAGATCTACACAGAGCTCTACATCACAGAGGGTGGAACAGGAGAGGTCAATAATGAACATGAGCTGAGACAGATTGAGACAACAACCAGGAAACAAGCAAGACCAGAGACTGCAATCAAATGTAACGACATCTTCAAACCCTCAAATGGACAAGACAAACGTATCAGAACTGTGCTGACAAAGGGAGTCGCTGGCATTGGAAAAACAGTCTCTGTGCAGAAGTTCATTCTGGACTGGGCTGAAGGAAAAGCAAATCAGGATGTCCAATTTGTATTTTCATTCCCTTTTCGGGAGCTGAATTTGATGACAGAGGACAAACACACTTTCATTGAACTTCTTAATCACTTCTCAATGGAAACGAAACAATCAGGAATCTCCATCTACAACAAGTACAAAGTTCTGTTCATCTTTGATGGTCTGGATGAGTGCCGACTGCCCCTAGACTTCCAGAAGAACAAGATCTGTTGGGACGTCACAGAGTCAACCTCAGTGGATGTTCTGCTGACAAATCTCATCAAGGGAAATCTGCTTCCCTCTGCTCTCCTCTGGATAACTACCCGACCTGCAGCAGCCAATAAGATCCCTTCAGCGTGTGTTGACCAGGTAACAGAGGTACGAGGGTTCAATGACCCACAGAAGGAGGAGTACTTCAGGAAGAGATTCAGTGATGACGACCTGGCCAGCAGAATCATCTCACACATAAAGACATCAAGGAGCCTCCACATCATGTGCCACATTCCAGTCTTCTGTTGGATTTCTGCAACAGTCCTTGAACACATGCTGAAACATAAGAGAGAAGAGATGCCCAAGACCCTGACTGAGATGTACACACACCTTGTGGTGTTTCATACCAAACAGAAGAATGAAAAGTATCTTGGGAAAGAAGAGACAGAGGGAAATAAAGAGAGCATTCTGTCACTCGGAAAACTGGCTTTTCAACATCTTGTGAATGGCAATCTGATTTTCTATGAAGAAGACCTGAAAGAGGCTGGCATTGATGTCAATGAAGCCTCAGTGTACTCAGGATTGTGCACACAGCTCTTTAAAGAGGAATGTGGGCTGTACCAGGACAAGGTGTACTGCTTTGTTCATCTGAGCATTCAGGAGTTTCTGGCTGCTGTATATGTGTTCCTCTCTTTCATCAACAACAATGAGAATCTCATGGATGAACTGCAAACAAACGACGAGTCTGAAGTTGCTTTCTACAAGAGTGCTGTGGATAAAGCCTTACAAAGTGAGACAGGAAACCTGGACCTTTTCCTCCGCTTCCTTCTGGGCCTCTCACTGGAGTCCAATCAGAAGCACTTACGAGGTCTACTGACAAAGACAAGAAGCAGCTCACAGAGCCATGAAGAAACAGTCAAGTACATAAAGGAGAAGATCAGGGAGAATCCCTCTCCAGAGAGGAGCATCAATCTGTTCCACTGTCTGAATGAACTGAATGACCATTCTCTAGTGGAGGAGATCCAATGCTACCTGAGATCAGGAAGTCTCTCAGAAGCTAAACTGTCACCTGCACAGTGGTCAGCTCTGGTCTTTGTGTTGCTGACTTCAGAAAAGGATCTGGATGTGTTTGACCTGATGAAATTCTCCAGATCAGAGGAAGGTCTTCTGAGGCTGCTGCCAGTGGTCAAAGCCTCCAGAGTTGTTCTGTGAGTAAATACAATGACATATAAGAACTAATCATCAGGAAGAAATATTCAGTTTAGAGAAATGTTATTTAATATGTATATAATATTATGTTGAAAAACACATTGAATAAATGCTTTGATTTTCACATTAGTATAACATTATGACCATACAATTCTAGGAGATGGAAGATGAATCTATATGTTTGAGAGTGTTAGAGTTGCGTAAATTCGAATCTGGTATCAGGATAAATATAACAATGAGTCACCGATTTTATTCTATGTATTTTTTATTAGCTAAGTAATAAATGGCAAATGCAACTTTCGTATATACGGGCTCACTGTAATACCACGCAGGGCAAAACAGGGAACTGACAAGATTTATGTAAACAGTGTTCTTATAGTGTGATAGACATTGTTCCAACCCATCTGTTGGCCTATCACAGTAGAGGCTGGGCGTGGTTTAAACTTGCTCAGCTTATCGCAGACATTCAGGCGGGTCCCCGTCTCTTGGCGCTTCTTGGAGTCCTCCCTTCGTCGATGTATAGATCCTTACTGTTCTGGTATCGCAGCCTAGTTAGAACAGTTGCTCAGTTCCTGCTATTGTGTTGTTCAGTATTTTTCCATCTCAGTTAAACCTCGTGATGACCACCCCTCCCTGTCACAACTTTGTAAGATACAGCAAGTCACACCATGTGCTCAATATTTTTACATACAAACACAAGGACAAAGCATCTGCTGGGCTGTTATCTACAGTTTTGCAACATGCAGGTCACACCATGTTACTCAGTTCTTGTCACACACACAAACAGGCAAGTAGCAAGCAGTTGTTTAATCTCATAATGATGCTCCAGTGCACAAATGCAGACACCTCACACAGCCAACATCAGAAAATATTTAATCATATATATGGTAATGGCTATAATGTAAAACACAGAATCCCACAAGAGAATAAACCAAATGTATCTGCCATTGTCCTACACTACTGGTGTTAAATAACATCATGAAGTCCTGATGATCTCTTTGTCAGGCTGTCAGACTGTGGAGTCACAGAGGAAGGCTGTGCTTCTCTGGTCTCAGCTCTGGAGTCAAACCCCTCACACCTGAGAGAGCTGGATCTGAGTAACAATGACCTGAAGGATTCAGGAGTGAAGCTGCTCTCTGCTGGACTGGGGAATCCTCACTGTAAACTGGAGACTCTGAGGTCAGTATTTCTGTAGTTGGTCAACAAGTGATAACTGTTCACCAGATCCACATGTGTTTACCAGACACACACAGTCCACACCATATGTGTTTGGACAGTGAAGCTTACAGTTTTAAATGTGGTGCTATGCTCCAGCATTTTGGATTTGAGATAGAATGTTTCATATCAGGCAACATTACAGAATGTCACCTTTTAATTGAGAGGATTTTCATAAATGTTTTACTGTTTAGAAATTAAAGCCCTTCAAGCATGTACAGTGGCTTGGCAAAGTTTCCTTTGTTTTCTTACAACCTGGAATTAAAATAGATGTTTTGGTTTGTATCATTTGATTTACACAACATGGCAACCACTTTGAAAATGCAAAAAAAAAAAATATTACCCCCCCAAAGTCAATACTTTGTAGATCCACCTTTTGCAGCAATTTACAGCTGTAAGTCTCTTGTGGTATGTCTCTATACGCTTTCAAATCTAGCCACTGGGATGTTTGAGCATTTTTCAAGGCAAAACTGCTCCAGCTCTTTCAAGTTGGATGGGTTCCACTGGTGTACAGCAATCTGTAAGTCATTCCACAGATTCTCAATTGGATTGAGGTCTGTGCTTTGACTTGACCATTACAAGACATTTACATTTTTCCCACTCGAGTGTTTCTTTAGCAGTCTCAAATCTCTGGAAGACTGAAACAGGTTTCCCTCAAGAATTTCCCTGTATTTAGCGCCATCCATCATTCCTTCAATTCTGACCAGTTTCCCAGTCCCTGCCGATGAAAAACATCCCCACAGCATGATGCTGCCACCACCATGCTTCTCTGTGGGGATGGGGTTCTCGGGGTGATGAGAGGTGTTGGGTTTGCGCCAGACATAGCATTTTCCTTGATGGCCAAAAAGCTACATTTCTGTCTCATCTGACCAGAGTACCTTATTCAATATGTTTGGGGAGTCTGCCACATGCCTTTGGTTAACACCAAACGTGTTTGCTTATTTTTTTCTTCAAGCAATGGCTTTTTTCTGGCCACTCTTCCTTAAAGCCTAGCTCTGTGGAGTGTACAGCTTAAAGTGGTCCTATGGACAGATACTGCTGTGGAGCTATGCAGCTCCTTCAGGGTTATCGTTGGTCTCTTTGTTGCCTCTGATTAATGCCCTCCTTGCCTGGTCAGGGAGTTTTGGTGGGCGGCCCTCTCTTGGCAGGTTTGTTGTGGTGCCATGTTCTTTCCATTTTTTAATAATAGATTTAATGGTGCTCCGTGGGATTTTCAAAGTTTCAGATATTTTTTTATAACCCTGATCTGAACTTCTCCACAACTCTGTCCCTGACCTGTTTGGAGAGCTCCTTGGTCTTCATGGTGTCCCTTGCATAGTGGTGTTGTAGACTCTGGGGCCTTGCAGAACAGTGAGATCATGTGACAGATCATGCCAGATTATGTGACACTTAGATTGCACACAGGTGGACTTTATTTAACTAATTATGTGACTTCTGGAGGTAATTGGTTGGACCAGATCTTATTTAGGGGCTTCATAGTAAAGGGGGTGAATACATATGTACATACCAGTTTTCTGTTTAATTTTTTTAAACAAGTCTTTTTTTAATTTCTCTTGACCAATTTGGACTATTTTGTGTTTGTCCATGAATTCCACATGTAAATTTAAATGACATGTAACAAAATAGGAACACCACCAAGGGGGATGATTGACATTCGCAAGGCACTGTAGTTCTCCCATTTGAAGAGGTCTTCATTATTTGGACAAATTCAATTATATTGTATTAAAGTAGTCATACATTTAGTATTTGGTCCCATATTCCATGCCTGCAGTGATTACATCAAGCTTGTGATTCTACTAACTTGTTGAATTCATTTGCAGTTTGTCTTGGTTGTGTTTTGGATGTTTTTCCTAATAGAAACTGAATGGTGAATAATGTCCTGTCATTTTGGAGTCACTTCACTTGTATTGTCAGTAAGAATAGAATATGTTTCTGAACACTTCTACATTCATCATGTGGATGCTACTAATATTATGAATAATCAGGAATGAATCGTGAATAATGATGAATGAGAAAGTTACAGAGGCACAAAGATCAGACCCCCTCTGTTATTGGTAATGGTGAGAGGTTAGCATGTTTTGTTGTAGCCTCTGTTATTGGTAATGGTGAGAGGTTAGCGTGTTTTGTTGTAGCCTCTGTTATTGGTAATGGTGAGAGGTTAGCATGTTTTGTTGTAGCCTCTGTTATTGGTAATGGTGAGAGGTTAGCATGTTTTGTTGTATCCTCTGTTATTGGTAATGGTGAGAGGTTAGTATGTTTTGTTGTAGCCTCTGTATCTTTCTCACTCAATATTATTCATGATTCATTCATGATCTTTCTCAATCATGACAGTCACATACAGTGCTTTCATTTCTAAACAGTGAAACAGATATGTATTAAAATATCCTAAAATTAAAGGTGAAATTATATACTGTCACCTCATATGAAACATTTGATCTCAAATCCAAAATGTTGGAGTATAGAGACACATTTCAAATGTTAGCTTCACTGTCTAAATAGATATGGTGTGGACTGTTTACTCAATACAATCTAAATCTGATACCTCACTGTCTAAATAGATATGGTGTGGACTGTATACTCAATACAATCTAAATCTGATACCTCACTGTCTGTCTTCTGACTGATACTGCTTTTTAAATTGGTCTGGTCAGTCTACTCAAATATTTGTACAATACATTTTTCTATCTGCAGGCAATATTTTGATCATTTGTCATTTCTAATAATGATATATTCATTTATTCATGAATAGATATGGGAGGTTTCAGGACACTGATGTATCTGAAAATGTTGAAAAAAATAAACTGCCACTATTTTCACCACCAAAGAATAGCAGTGTGATTTTAATATGATTTGACTCTTTGCAGGCTGTCAGGCTGTCTAGTCACAGAGGAAGGCTGTGCTTCTCTGGTCTCAGCTCTGAGGTCAAACCCCTCACACCTGAGAGAGCTGGACCTGAGCTACAATCACCCAGGAGACTCAGGAGTCAGACTGCTCTCTGCTGGACTGGAGGATCCACACTGCAGACTGGAGAAACTCAAGTATGTAGAGGGTTTATGTCAATGTTCATATCAGACATGTTGGACTTATCAGGCTAGTTAAGACAAACATTCTTACCACCACTTGGACAAAGTTACATGCTGACTGTTTGTGTGTCCTGTGTGTGTGTAACATAACTTATGCAAATCATATTAGTGAAAAAGTACCAGTGAGAAAAAAAAACCATAGACAACTAAATGACTGTCAAACATCAGGGTTTATTTTTGAACACACGGTAAAGGGGGAGGGAAAAGGGTCTGAGCTGGACCCAGGAAATAAACAATTATCCCAGAACACCCCCAAACTAGACTAGCCTACTACAATACAGCTAACTAACTAACCAAAAACACCCCTAAACTAGACTAGCCTACTTCAATACAGCTAACTAACTAACCAAAAACACCCCTAAACTAGACTAGCCTACTTCAATACAGCTAACTAACCAACCAAAAACACCCCCAAACTAGACTAGCCTACTTCAATACAGCTAACTAACTAACCAAAAACACCCCTAAACTAGACTAGCCTACTTCAATACAGCTAACTAACTAACCAAAAACACCCCTAAACTAGACTAGCCTACTTCAATACAGCTAACTAACTAACCAAAAACACCCCTAAACTAGACTAGCCTACTTCAATACAGCTAACTAACTAACCAAAAACACCCCTAAACTAGACTAGCCTACTTCAATACAGCTAACTAACCAACCAAAAACACCCCTAAACTAGACTAGCCTACTTCAATACAGCTAACTAACTAACCAAAAACACCCCTAAACTAGACTAGCCTACTTCAATACAGCTAACTAACTAACTAAAAACACCCCTAAACTAGACTAGCCTACTTCAATACAGCTAACTAACTAACCAAAAACACCCCTAAACTAGACTAGCCTACTTCAATACAGCTAACTAACTAACCAAAAACACCCCTAAACTAGACTAGCCTACTTCAATACAGCTAACTAACTAACCAAAAACACCCCTAAACTAGACTGGCCTACTTCAATACAGCTAACTAACCAACCAAAAACACCCCTAAACTAGACTAGCCTACTTCAATACAGCTAACTAACTAACCAAAAACACCCCTAAACTAGACTAGCCTACTTCAATACAGCTAACTAACTAACTAAAAACACCCCTAAACTAGACTAGCCTACTTCAATACAGCTAACTAACTAACCAAAAACACCCCTAAACTAGACTAGCCTACTTCAATACAGCTAACTAACTAACCAAAAACACCCCTAAACTAGACTAGCCTACTTCAATACAGCTAACTAACTAACCAAAAACACCCCTAAACTAGACTAGCCTACTTCAATACAGCTAACTAACTAACCAAAAACACCCCTAAACTAGACTAGCCTACTTCAATACAGCTAACTAACTAACCAAAAACACCCCTAAGCTAGACTAGCCTACTTCAATACAGCTAACTAACTAACCAAAAACACCCCTAAACTAGACTAGCCTACTTCAATACAGCTAACTAACTAACCAAAAACACCCCTAAACTAGACTAGCCTACTTCAATACAGCTAACTAACTAACCAAAAACACCCCTAAACTAGACTAGCCTACTTCAATACAGCTAACTAACTAACTAAAAACACCCCTAAACTAGACTAGCCTACTTCAATACAGCTAACTAACTAACCAAAAACACCCCTAAACTAGACTGGCCTACTTCAATACAGCTAACTAACCAACCAAAAACACCCCTAAACTAGACTAGCCTACTTCAATACAGCTAACTAACTAACCAAAAACACCCCTAAACTAGACTAGCCTACTTCAATACAGCTAACTAACTAACCAAAAACACCTCTAAACTAGACTAGCCTACTTCAATACAGCTAACTAACTAACCAAAAACACCCCTAAACTAGACTAGCCTACTTCAATACAGCTAACTAACCAACCAAAAACACCCCTAAACTAGACTAGGCTACTTCAATACAGCTAACTAACTAACCAAAAACACCCCTAAACTAGACTAGCCTACTTCAATACAGCTAACTAACTAACCAAAAACACCCCTAAACTAGACTAGCCTACTTCAATACAGCTAACTAACTAACCAAAAACACCCCTAAACTAGACTAGCCTACTTCAATACAGCTAACTAACCAACCAAAAACACCCCTAAACTAGACTAGCCTACTTCAATACAGCTAACTAACTAACCAAAAACACCCCTAAACTAGACTAGCCTACTTCAATACAGCTAACTAACTAACCAAAACACCACTAAACTAGACTGGCCTACTTCAATACAGCTAACTAACCAACCAAAAACACCCCTAAACTAGACTAGCCTACTTCAATACAGCTAACTAACTAACCAAAAACACCCCTAAACTAGACTAGCCTACTTCAATACAGCTAACTAACTAACTAAAAACACCCCTAAACTAGACTAGCCTACTTCAATACAGCTAACTAACTAACCAAAAACACCCCTAAACTAGACTAGCCTACTTCAATACAGCTAACTAACTAACCAAAAACACCCCTAAACTAGACTAGCCTACTTCAATACAGCTAACTAACTAACCAAAAACACCCCTAAACTAGACTAGCCTACTTCAATACAGCTAACTAACTAACCAAAAACACCCCTAAACTAGACTAGCCTACTTCAATACAGCTAACTAACTAACCAAAAACACCCCTAAACTAGACTAGGTTACTTCAATACAGCTAACTAACTAACTAAAAACACCCCTAAACTAGACTAGCCTACTTCAATACAGCTAACTAACTAACCAAAAACACCCCTAAACTAGACTAGCCTACTTCAATACAGCTAACTAACTAACCAAAAACACCCCTAAACTAGACTAGCCTACTTCAATACAGCTAACTAACCAACCAAAAACACCCCTAAACTAGACTAGCCTACTTCAATACAGCTAACTAACTAACCAAAAACACCCCTAAACTAGACTAGCCTACTTCAATACAGCTAACTAACTAACTAAAAACACCCCTAAACTAGACTAGCCTACTTCAATACAGCTAACTAACTAACCAAAAACACCCCTAAACTAGACTAGCGTACTTCAATACAGCTAACTAACTAACCAAAAAAAAACCTAAACTAGACTAGCCTACTTCAATACAGCTAACTAACCAACCAAAAACACCCCTAAACTAGACTAGCCTACTTCAATACAGCTAACTAACTAACCAAAAACACCCCTAAACTAGACTAGCCTACTTCAATACAGCTAACTAACTAACCCAAAACACCCCTAAACTAGACTAGTCTACTGCTATACAGCTAACTAACTACCCAAAAACACCCCTAAACTAGACTAGTCTGCTACTATACAGCTAACTAACTAACCAAAAACACCCCTAAACTAGACTAGTCTACTACTATACAGCTAACTAACTAACTAAAAACACCCCTAAACTAGACTAGCCTACTTCAATACAGCTAACTAACTAACCAAAAACACCCCTAAACTAGACTAGTCTACTACTATACAGCTAACTAACTAACTAAAAACACCCCTAAACTAGACTAGCCTACTTCAATACAGCTAACTAACTAACCAAAAACACCCCTAAACTAGACTAGTCTACTACTATACAGCTAACTAACTAACTAAAAACACCCCTAAACTAGACTAGCCTACTTCAATACAGCTAACTAACTAACCAAAAACACCCCTAAACTAGACTAGCCTACTTCAATACAGCTAACTAACTAACCAAAAACACCCCTAAACTAGACTAGCCTACTTCAATACAGCTAACTAACTAACCAAAAACACCCCTAAACTAGACTAGCCTACTTCAATACAGCTAACTAACTAACCAAAAACACCCCTAAACTAGACTGGCCTACTTCAATACAGCTAACTAACCAACCAAAAACACCCCTAAACTAGACTAGCCTACTTCAATACAGCTAACTAACTAACCAAAAACACCCCTAAACTAGACTAGCCTACTTCAATACAGCTAACTAACTAACTAAAAACACCCCTAAACTAGACTAGCCTACTTCAATACAGCTAACTAACTAACCAAAAACACCCCTAAACTAGACTGGCCTACTTCAATACAGCTAACTAACTAACCAAAAACACCCCTAAACTAGACTAGCCTACTTCAATACAGCTAACTAACTAACTTAAAACACCCCTAAACTAGACTGGCCTACTTCAATACAGCTAACTAACCAACCAAAAACACCCCTAAACTAGACTAGCCTACTTCAATACAGCTAACTAACTAACCAAAAACACCCCTAAACTAGACTAGCCTACTTAAATACAGCTAACTAACTAACTAAAAACACCCCTAAACTAGACTAGCCTACTTCAATACAGCTAACTAACTAACCAAAAACACCCCTAAACTAGACTAGCCTACTTCAATACAGCTAACTAACTAACCAAAAACACCCCTAAACTAGACTAGCCTACTTCAATACAGCTAACTACCTAACCAAAAACACCCCTAAACTAGACTAGCCTACTTCAATACAGCTAACTAACTAACCAAAAACACCCCTAAACTAGACTAGCCTACTTCAATACAGCTAACTAACTAACCAAAAACACCCCTAAACTAGACTAGCCTACTTCAATACAGCTAACTAACTAACTAAAAACACCCCTAAACTAGACTAGCCTACTTCAATACAGCTAACTAACTAACCAAAAACACCCCTAAACTAGACTAGCCTACTTCAATACAGCTAACTAACTAACCAAAAACACCCCTAAACTAGACTAGCCTACTTCAATACAGCTAACTAACTAACCAAAAACACCCCTAAACTAGACTACCCTACTTCAATACAGCTAACTAACTAACCAAAAACACCCCTAAACTAGACTAGCCTACTTCAATACAGCTAACTAACTAACCAAAAACACCCCTAAACTAGACTGGCCTACTTCAATACAGCTAACTAACCAACCAAAAACACCCCTAAACTAGACTAGCCTACTTCAATACAGCTAACTAACTAACCAAAAAAACACCCCTAAACTAGACTAGCCTACTTCAATACAGCTAACTAACTAACTAAAACCACCCCTAAACTAGACTAGCCTACTTCAATACAGCTAACTAACTAACCAAAAACACCCCTAAACTAGACTAGCCTACTTCAATACAGCTAACTAACTAACCAAAAACACCCCTAAACTAGACTAGCCTACTTCAATACAGCTAACTAACTAACCAAAAACACCCCTAAACTAGACTAGCCTACTTCAATACAGCTAACTAACTAACCAAAAACACCCCTAAACTAGACTAGCCTACTTCAATACAGCTAACTAACTAACCAAAAACACCCCTAAACTAGACTAGCCTACTTCAATACAGCTAACTAACTAACTAAAAACACCCCTAAACTAGACTAGCCTACTTCAATACAGCTAACTAACTAACCAAAAACACCCCTAAACTAGACTAGCCTACTTCAATACAGCTAACTAACTAACCAAAAACACCCCTAAACTAGACTAGCCTACTTCAATACAGCTAACTAACTAACCAAAAACACCCCTAAACTAGACTAGCCTACTTCAATACAGCTAACTAACTAACCAAAAACACCCCTAAACTAGACTAGCCTACTTCAATACAGCTAACTAACTAACTAAAAACACCCCTAAACTAGACTAGCCTACTTCAATACAGCTAACTAACTAACCAAAAACACCCCTAAACTAGACTAGCCTACTTCAATACAGCTAACTAACTAACCAAAAACACCCCTAAACTAGACTAGCCTACTTCAATACAGCTAACTAACTAACCAAAAACACCCCTAAACTAGACTACCCTACTTCAATACAGCTAACTAACTAACCAAAAACACCCCTAAACTAGACTAGCCTACTTCAATACAGCTAACTAACTAACCAAAAACACCCCTAAACTAGACTGGCCTACTTCAATACAGCTAACTAACCAACCAAAAACACCCCTAAACTAGACTAGCCTACTTCAATACAGCTAACTAACTAACCAAAAAAACACCCCTAAACTAGACTAGCCTACTTCAATACAGCTAACTAACTAACTAAAACCACCCCTAAACTAGACTAGCCTACTTCAATACAGCTAACTAACTAACCAAAAACACCCCTAAACTAGACTAGCCTACTTCAATACAGCTAACTAACTAACCAAAAACACCCCTAAACTAGACTAGCCTACTTCAATACAGCTAACTAACTAACCAAAAACACCCCTAAACTAGACTAGCCTACTTCAATACAGCTAACTAACTAACCAAAAACACCCCTAAACTAGACTAGCCTACTTCAATACAGCTAACTAACTAACCAAAAACACCCCTAAACTAGACTAGCCTACTTCAATACAGCTAACTAACTAACCAAAAACACCCCTAAACTAGACTAGCCTACTTCAATACAGCTAACTAACTAACCAAAAACACCCCTAAACTAGACTAGCCTACTTCAATACAGCTAACTAACTAACCAAAAACACCCCTAAACTAGACTAGCCTACTTCAATACAGCTAACTAACTAACCAAAAACACCCCTAAACTAGACTAGCCTACTTCAATACAGCTAACTAACTAACCAAAAACACCCCTAAACTAGACTAGCCTACTTCAATACAGCTAACTAACTAACTAACTAAAAACACCCCTAAACTAGACTAGCCTACTTCAATACAGCTAACTAACTAACCAAAAACACCCCTAAACTAGACTAGCCTACTTCAATACAGCTAACTAACTAACCAAAAAAAACCCTAAACTAGACTAGCCTACTTCAATACAGCTAACTAACCAACCAAAAACACCCCTAAACTAGACTAGCCTACTTCAATACAGCTAACTAACTAACCAAAAACACCCCTAAACTAGACTAGCCTACTTCAATACAGCTAACTAACTAACCAAAAACACCCCTAAAATAGACTAGTCTGCTACTATACAGCTAACTAACTAACCAAAAACACCCCTAAACTAGTCTAGCCTACTTCAATACAGCTAACTAACTAACCCAAAACACCCCTAAACTAGACTAGTCTACTGCTATACAGCTAACTAACTACCCAAAAACACCCCTAAACTAGACTAGTCTACTACTATACAGCTAACTAACTAACTAAAAACACCCCTAAACTAGACTAGTCTGCTACTATACAGCTAACTAACTAACCAAAAACACCCCTAAACTAGACTAGTCTACTACTATACAGCTAACTAACTAACTAAAAACACCCCTAAACTAGACTAGCCTACTTCAATACAGCTAACTAACTAACCAAAAACACCCCTAAACTAGACTAGTCTACTACTATACAGCTAACTAACTAACTAAAAACACCCCTAAACTAGACTAGCCTACTTCAATACAGCTAACTAACTAACCAAAAACACCCCTAAACTAGACTAGTCTACTACTATACAGCTAACTAACTAACTAAAAACACCCCTAAACTAGACTAGCCTACTTCAATACAGCTAACTAACTAACCAAAAACACCCCTAAACTAGACTAGCCTACTTCAATACAGCTAACTAACTAACCAAAAACACCCCTAAACTAGACTAGCCTACTTCAATACAGCTAACTAACTAACCAAAAACATAGTGGGTGGTCCGCCCAGTTCTAACTAGGGTATTTAGACAAAGTAGTCCTACGTGTAATTTAGGCCCATGGGTGACTTGTCTTGGTACCTACCCCCTTTTCCCACCATCAAACAAACAGTCATGAAGCACAACAATACTCACATAATTCCAGACAAATGTGACAAAAACCAAAAGAGAGCTTAATCCATAGAGAGAGAGAGAGATATAGAGAGATTGAGACACAGAGAGATTGAGACACAGAGAGATTGAGACACAGAGAGATTGAGACAGAGAGATTGAGACACAGAGAGATTGAGACACAGAGAGATCGAGAAACAGAGAGATCGAGACACTGAGAGATCGAGACACTGAGAGATCGAGACACAGAGAGATTGAGACAGAGAGATTGAGACATAGAGATTGAGACACAGAGAGATTGAGACACAGAGAGATCGAGACACAGAGAGATCGAGACACTGAGAGATCGAGACACAGAGAGATTGAGACACAGAGAGATTGAGACACAGAGAGATTGAGACACAGAGAGATTGAGACACAGAGAGATTGAGAGAGGTCGAGCTCCAGAGAAAACAACTGACTGGCAAAAGGGATGTGATTGGGTAATGGAAACAGGAGGAGGTGTGTCTTCTGGGAGAGGGGATGTGATTGGGTAATGGAAACAGGAGGAGGTGTGTCTTCTGGGAGAGGGGATGTGATTGGGTAATGGAAACAGGAGGAGGTGTGTCTTCTGGGAGAGGGGATGTGATTGGGTAATGGAAAGAGGAGGAGGTGTGTCTTCTGGCAAAGGGGATGTGATTGGGTAATGGAAACAGGAGGAGGTGTGTCTTCTGGCAAAGGGGATGTGATTGGGTAATGGAAACAGGAGGAGGTGTGTCTTCTGGGAGAGGGGATGTGATTGGGTAATGGAAACAGGAGGAGGTGTGTCTTCTGGGAAAGGGGATGTGATTGGGTAATGGAATCAGGAGGAGGTGTGTCTTCTGGAAAAGGGAATGTAATTGGGTAATGGAAACGGGAGGAGGTGTGTCTTCTGGGAAAGGGGATGTGATTGGGTAATGGAAACAGGAGGAGGTGTGTCTTCTGGGAAAGGGGATGTGATTGGGTAATGGAAAAAGGAGGAGGTGTGTCTTCTGGGAAAGGGGATGTGATTGGGTAATGGAAACAGGAGGAGGTGTGTCTTCTGGGAAAGGGGATGTCATTGGCTAATGGAAACAGGAGGAGGTGTGTCTTCTGGGAAAGGGGATGTGATTGGGTAATGGAAACAGGAGGAGGTGTGTCTTCTGGGAAAGGGGATGTGATTGGGTAATGGAAAAAGGAGGAGGTGTGTCTTCTGGGAAAGGGGATGTGATTGGGTAATCGAAACAGGAGGAGGTGTGTCTTCTGGGAAAGGGGATGTGATTGGGTAATGGAAACAGGAGGAGGTGTGTCTTCTGGGAAAGGGGATGTGATTGGGGAATGGAAACAGGAGGAGGTGTGTCTTCTGGGAAAGGGGATGTGATTGGGTAATGGAAACAGGAGGAGGTGTGTCTTCTGGGAAAGGGGATGTGATTGGGTAATGGAAAAAGGAGGAGGTGTGTCTTCTGGGAAAGGGGATGTGATTGGGTAATTGAAACAGGAGGAGGTGTGTCTTCTGGGAAAGGGGATGTGATTGGGTAATGGAAACAGGAGGAGGTGTGTCTTCTGGGAAAGGGGATGTGATTTCTTTGTCCACACACAATGGACACACACGACACACACACACACACACACACTGGATAAACTGGACACAGACACTGAACACACTGGACACACGTGTGTGTGTTTGTACTGTGTGTGTGTGTGTGTGTGTGTGTGTGTGTGTGTGTGTGTGTGTGTGTGTGTGTGTGTGTGTGTGTGTGTGTGTGTGTGTGTGTGTGTGTGTGTATGTGTGTGTGTGTTTGTACTGTGTGTGTGTGTGTGTGTTTGTACTGTGTGTGTGTTTGTACTGTGTGTGTGTGTTTATCCCTCAATGACTGTCTGTTCTTCTGCTTACCACTACAGTGTGGAACATGGTGGAGAGAACAGAATGAAACCTGGGCTTAGAAAATGTGAGTGTTGACTGCTGTGAAGAATATGACTAAGAAAAGTCAAGTCAAAGACCAACATCATTACTTACTTGGTCATATTAAATATCAGCTGTAGTTCTACAGAAGCAGAAATCAGGGACACCAAAGTTTACAAAGAGTTGATTTGTGTGTGTGTGTGTGTGTGTGTGTAATTAATGAGAATAAGTGTGTTTTATATTACCATACAGTATAACATATGATCATTCAACAAGTCTCAAGTTACCTTCACTTCTCCTTTTGATACCTAGAAACATCTACATTAAATTAATTATTGAAAAGTGAGTTAACATTCTAATGTGAATGATGATGATTTCTAATATTGTGTCTGGTTTCATCCATCAGATGTCTGTGATCTCACACTGGACCCAAACACAGTAAACAGACGCCTCTCTCTGTCTGAGGAGAACAGAAAGGTGACATGTAGGAGAGAGGAGCAGCCGTATCCTGATCACCCAGAGAGATTTGAGGACTGTAGACAGGTGCTGTGTATAGAGGGTCTGACTGGGCGCTGTTACTGGGAGGTAGAGTGGAGTGGGATACTGGGGGCTGTAATAGGAGTGACATATAAAGGAATCAGCAGGAGAGGAAGGGGTAGGGACTGTTGGCTTGGATACAATGACAAGTCCTGGTGTCTGTTCTGCTCTGACAACAGTTACTCTGCCTGGAACAATAATAATCGGACTCTCATAGACGTCCCCTCCTCCAGCTCCCACAGAGTAGGAGTGTATCTGGACTGGCCAGCCGGCATTCTGTCCTTCTATAGAGCCTCCTCTGACACACTGACCCACCTGATCACATTCACCTCAACATTCACTGAGCCCCTCTATCCAGGGTTTAGGGTTTATGATGACTCCTCAGTGTCCCTGAAATAATAACCATGGTAACACACACACACACACACACACACACACACACACACACACACACACACACACACACACACACTAGACCAACACACACACACACACTAGAGGAACACACACACACACTGGGCAAACAAACACACACACTCACACACTGGACATACTCACACACACACTGGAAAAAAACAAACACACAAACACACACACAGGACACACACTGGACACCCACTCACACACACTGGACACACACACACACACACTCACACTGGACACACACACACTCACACTGGACACACACACACACTCACACTGGACACACACACACACACTGGACACACACACGCACACTCACACACACACACTAGACACACACTGGACACACACACACACACACTGGACACACACACACACACACACACACACTGGACACACACACACACACAATGGACACACACAGAGACACACACTCACACACACTGGACACACACACACACACACACACACTGGACTGGACACACACTGGACACACACACAAATACACTGGACACAAACACACACACACACTGGACAGACACACGCACACACACACATACACTGGACACACACTGGACACCCACACACACACACACTGGACACACACACACACACACACACTGGACACACACACACGCACACACTGGACACACACACACACACACACACTGGACACACACACACACTAGACACACACTGGACATACACACACACACACTGGACACACACACACACACACACACACTGTACACACACACACACACACAATGGACACACACAGAGACACACACACACTGGACACACACACACACACACACACACACACTGGACTGGACACACACTGGACACACACACACATACACTGGACACAAACACACACACACACTGGACACACACGCACACACACACACACACTGGACACACAGACACACACTGGACACACACACACACACACACAATGGACACACACACACACACTGGACACACACAAACACACACACTGGACACACACTCACACTGGAGACACACACACACACACTGGACACACACACAGACACACGTCTTCCTATAATTGATAGGACACAGGACCTTCAAATGAGGATGATTTCTGATGGGATTGAGAACAAACAGACTCCTTATTCTGTCACTAAGTCCTATAAACACAGAAAACAAAACATGAAAAACTCCAATGAAGACATAGCCATTCAGGGCACCAGTCTAGTGAGAACCAGTGGTTGCTAGGCAGTTTCTGGATCACAGGTTCTAGAACAGCTTCTATCCCAGTTCTATCTGCCTGTTAAATCAGTTTCTGGACCACCGGTTCTAGAACAGCTTCTATCCCAGTTCTATCTGCCTGTTAAATCAGTTTCTGGACCACAGGTTCTAGAACAGCTTCTATCCCAGTTCTATCTGCCTGTTAAATCAGTTTCTGGACCACCGGTTCTAGAACAGCTTCTATCCCAGCTCTATCTGCCTGTTAAATCAGTTTCTGGACCACAGGTTCTAGAACAGCTTCTATCCTAGTTCTATCTGCCTGTTAAATCAGTTTCTGCACCACAGGTTCTAGAACAGCTTCTATCCCAGTTCTATCTGCCTGTTAAATCAGTTTCTGGACCACAGGTTCTAGAACAGCTTCTATCCCAGTTCTATCTGCCTGTTAAATCAGTTTCTGGACCACAGGTTCTAGAACAGCTTCTATCCCAGTTCTATCTGCCTGTTAAATCAGTTTCTGGATAACAGGTTCTAGAACAGCTTCTATCCCAGTTCTATCTGCCTGTTAAATCAGTTTCTGGACCACCGGTTCTAGAACAGCTTCTATCCCAGTTCTATCTGCCTGTTAAATCAGTTTCTGGACCACAGGTTCTAGAACAGCTTCTATCCCAGTTCTATCTGCCTGTTAAATCAGTTTCTGGACCACCGGTTCTAGAACAGCTTCTATCCCAGCTCTATCTGCCTGTTAAATCCGTTTCTGGACCACAGGTTCTAGAACAGCTTCTATCCTAGTTCTATCTGCCTGTTAAATCAGTTTCTGCACCACAGGTTCTAGAACAGCTTCTATCCCAGTTCTATCTGCCTGTTAAATCAGTTTCTGGACCACAGGTTCTAGAACATCTTCTATCCCAGTTCTATCTGCCTGTTAAATCAGTTTCTGGACCACAGGTTCTAGAACAGCTTCTATCCCAGTTCTATCTGCCTGTTAAATCAGTTTCTGGACCACAGGTTCTAGAACAGCTTCTATCCCAGCTCTATCTGCCTGTTAAATCAGTTTCTGGACCACATGTTCTAGAACAGCTTCTATCCTAGTTCTATCTGGCTGTTAAATCAGTTTCTGGACCACAGGTTCTAGAACAGCTTCTATCCCAGTTCTATCTGCCTGTTAAATCAGTTTCTGGACCACAGGTTCTAGAACAGCTTCTATCCCAGTTCTATCTGCCTGTTAAATCAGTTTCTGGACCACAGGTTCTAGAACAGCTTCTATCCCAGTTCTATCTGCCTGTTAAATCAGTTTCTGGATAACAGGTTCTAGAACAGCTTCTATCCCAGTTCTATCTGCCTGTTAAATCAGTTTCTGGACCACCGGTTCTAGAACAGCTTCTATCCCAGTTCTATCTGCCTGTTAAATCAGTTTCTGGACCACAGGTTCTAGAACAGCTTCTATCCTAGTTCTATCTGCCTGTTAAATCAGTTTCTGCACCACAGGTTCTAGAACAGCTTCTATCCCAGTTCTATCTGCCTGTTAAATCAGTTTCTGGACCACAGGTTCTAGAACATCTTCTATCCCAGTTCTATCTGCCTGTTAAATCAGTTTCTGGACCACAGGTTCTAGAACAGCTTCTATCCCAGTTCTATCTGCCTGTTAAATCAGTTTCTGGACCACAGGTTCTAGAACAGCTTCTATCCCAGCTCTATCTGCCTGTTAAATCAGTTTCTGGACCACATGTTCTAGAACAGCTTCTATCCTAGTTCTATCTGGCTGTTAAATCAGTTTCTGGACCACAGGTTCTAGAACAGCTTCTATCCCAGTTCTATCTGCCTGTTAAATCAGTTTCTGGATAACAGGTTCTAGAACAGCTTCTATCCCAGTTCTTTCTGCCTGTTAAATCAGTTTCTGGACCACAGGTTCTAGAACATCTTCTATCCCAGTTCTATCTGCCTGTTAAATCAGTTTCTGTACCACAGGTTCTAGAACAGCTTCTATCCCAGTTCTATCTGTCTGTTAAATCAGTTTCTGGACCACAGGTTCTAGAACAGCTTCTATCCCAGTTCTATCTGCCTGTTAAATCATCAACCTAAACTGTTTCCATCAGACTATTAGAACATGACTGAACCTTTTGCTTCCTTTTCTGATCTTTTACCACTTTGCATTTTTATGATATATTTTACTGTTTGTGTTTGTACCACAGGAGGTTGGTGGGACCTTAATTGGGGAGGACAGGCTTGTAATGGCTGGAGGGGAATAAGTGGAATGGTATCAAACACGTGGTTTCCATGTGTTCCATTTCATTCACTCTGTTCCAGACATTATTATGAGCCGTCCTCCCCTCACCAGCCTCCACTGGTATGTACTGTCCTATATGTGAGAGAGCTCCAACAAGGAATTACAATGTATGTATTACTTTTAATACCTGCAAATGGCAAATAAACTACTTGAGCTCCTTATGAATGTCTGCAGCCGACTAGACTGTTGGCGTCTGACAAGAGGTGAAAATATTACAGGAATATTCTGCAAATGTTGATGAAGACGTCACTCAATCCACCCAAAACAACATGCAGTCTTTCCACAAGACTCCCATGAAGTTATAGTGTGACGTTATGAGTTGACGTTAAAGTAACATTCTCAGAACATACTGCACTTGTTTTATACTGTTTTAGATGGATCCTCTGTTTATCATCTTGTTTTATACTGTTTTAGATGGATCCTCTGTTTATCATCTTGTTTTATACTGTTTTAGATGGATCCTCTGTTTATCATTGTCATGACATTGGCCTGGGGGGCAGGTTTATGACAGTCATAAATACCTCTTCCACCTATTTCCTCTCTCTATCCTACTGATGTTACATTTGCAAAACCCTTGGTTAACATAGAGATTCTGGGAACATCAGAAGGTGGGGGGAAATTAACTATATTCTGGTAATCCGACCAATTGAACATGGTACTTAATGAATATGATGTCAGTTCGGTTGTCATCTGAGACATTCGCATCAATGATAAGATGACATAAACTCTACAGTGGAAGGTCTACACATCAGGGTTATCGGATTCACATGGAATTATTGTTCAATTTAAATGTTTGAATATGAAATTATTCGTGATGGGATAAAATGTTAGCTTCTAAAATGTGAGATTTGGGTTTTCAAAAGATAGAGCTCTGCTCAATCAGTGGTCCGCCCCTGTGAAGGGACATGGGCTATAAAACTTTTCAAACACGCCCTCCTCTCCCTTCCTATATAAGCCCTTGACGACAATATAACCTCCTGTTCCGAGGATGTGAGGACGACGGTCTGATGTCAGAATGATTCAGATAATAACTACAGAACGAAGCCAACATCAGCGTGAGCTTTGGTTGCGAATGGTATGAACTCTGAACACTTATTCCCCAGAGAAGTGATACCTCCTAGCCGTTGAGTCAGCAACAGCAGATGCAAACGCAGGCTAGGAAGGAACAGACAGAGTATTCCGTCTATCACACAAGGACGTTACTACAACGTATCCAATTTACCAGCAGAGACATTCTTCAAAGGACTCAGTTGGGCAACACGGCCTTCCATCTACCACCAACCTACCGAAGCGCAGCTCAGAATAAATATTTATTGCATTTTCCTTTTCCAAATGGCCGGTAATTTAGAATGCATAAGATGCTGTATTTACGATAGCACAGCTTCGCCTTTGTTCCTCAGTCTTCCCGCTCCTTCACTCAAACCCAGCCCCTTTTCTTTTGTTTAACAAGCTGTCATATCTGTTCTGCTCGCTAGGGACATTTTCCTTTATGAGCTAATTTGTAATCAAGTTATGATTTAATTATGTGTATGTGTAATTCTGTGTGATTAGTTAGGTATTGAGTAAATAAATAATTAAACCCAATTTTATATTGCTGGTTTGACTTGTTAGCCAGGGTTTGTGCAGATAACCAAGAATCTACAACTTTCAGATGAGACTGAATTAAGTTGACGATTAAAACTGCCTGCTATTGATGTAAAATATTACTAGTTCTTTAAGAGTTTATTCGGAAGATAATAGCTCTATAAATATTATTTTGTGGTGCCCGACTCTCTAGTTAATTACATTTACATGATTAGCTCAATCAGGTGATATTAATTACAGAGAAATTATTTCATAGAATAGCATGTCATATCACTTAATCCGGCATAGTCAAAGACACAACATAAGCCTGCATAAACGCAGGCAGATATCATTGATAACAATAGCGAAGCTGACATTGTGACACCAAAGACACAACATCCTTTGTTTATCATCTTGTTTTATACTTTTTTAGATGAATCCTCTGTTTATCATCTTGTTTTATACTTTTTTAGATGAATCCTCTGTTTATCATCTTGTTTTTTATCTGTCTTGTTTTTCCTACTCAGAGAAATTGACATTTTAGCTTGACCTAAAATAAAATGTAACATTTGACATTGTATTTTCTGTATCTTACTATATTGAAACCCTGAAATAAAAACAGTGTTATTGAAAATCTCCCCTACAGCTGTAAACAAAGACTCTAGTATCTCAAAGAGAGGCTTTATCCTCTCACACTCCACAAAACAGTGAAACATTGTTTCTCTTATATTACAAAAAGGACATCCATCTCCAACATCTGAGTTAATGACAGAAAGGAAAGCATTAACTGCAATGATGCCATGTATCACCCCCCATTACATATCACCAGTCCCCTTTAGTAACGGTGGCTTGTACAGTGTTCTCCATGCTGGCTTTACCTTGTCATCAAGGCCCAGTTTTACCCTCCAATGAGTGTCTTTTATATTTTTCAATATATCTTTATATAAAACCTTGACACATCCCCTGTATGACTCCTCCCCATTCACCTCATCCAAACCCACCTCTTCCAACCCTCTCAAATCCACTAATAAAGCCTTTCTGTCTGACTCTGGGATATTGGGTGGAATCCTTAGTCTGTCTGACTCTGGGATATTGGGTGGAATCCTTAGTGTTGGAAACGGGGCGTCTTCATCTTGTCTCTTGAGCATAATCCACTCTTCTCCTGACAGAGCCTTCCTGCAACTTTCCAGCAGTTGTCCGACAATCCTTTACAACCTCCCCCCAAATGTTCAGCCACCTGTCCTCCATCCATTAATGTGGGCCCAGCCATGTCCATTAACTTCCTTAAACCTCTTAAGTCTACCCCTTCCTTTTTCGAACATTCTGTTAAAAATCGCGCAACTTTTCAGCGTCCTGCTACTCATGCTAGGAATATAGTATATGCATATGATTAGTATGTGTGGATAGAAAACACTCTGAAGTTTCTAAAACTGGTTAAATCACGGCTGTGACTATAACAGATCGTGTGTTTCATCGAAAACGCAAGAAAAACTGCTCTCTGAAAGCAAGAAGTTAAGGTGATGATGTTGCCCTTCACCAACATCTTGGAGAAATGTGGAACAGCTTCAGTTGTACAATCCAGTCTTGCCCCAAACACCAGAGGTTCCTCCAGCAGCCAATGCACTGACTCAGCCTTAGTGTGTCTGGACACCTTCATTATACTCCAAACCCTAAGAAGGCCTCTGTAAAATGGAGGTACTTCATCCCTAGAAATCTGGCTGCTATCAACCAAAAATAAAGCCTTCTTTAAACTTAATCCCCCGACCTTCTGTAATACCAGACCTGCCACCTCTCTCCACACCACATTTTCCAGTCGACAAAGCAATAAACTGGAACAAACTGGAACCGGAAATCAGCAACATGTACAAGACCTTGCCCTCCTCTTGGTGGAACCCAATGATATTTATCCCCCGAAAATCTACAGTAATTGCCTGTATCTTGGCCAGAGGGCCAGATAGTGGCTATAAACATGAAAAACGATGCCGTAGTGCAGAGGCAACCATATTATTAACAATAATAGATTGCCTCCTATATGACATATGCGATAGCAGCCAATGCCATCTCCTCATCCTCCCTTCCACCATATCAACCACACCATTCCATTTTTTTCCAATGTCCCCTCATCCACTAGGAGCACTCCAAGATACCCTTATACCATTCCAACCCCCCCTGGCAAAGCCATGATCCCTCATCCCCTAGGAACACTCCAAGATACCCTTACACCATTCCAACCCTCCTGGCAAAGCCATGATCCCTCATCCCCTAGGAACACTCCAAGATACCCTTACACCATTCTAACCCCCCTGGCAAAGCCATGATCCCTCATCCCCTAGGAACACTCCAATATACCCTTACACCATTCTAACCCCCCTGGCAAAGCCACGAACCCTCCTCCCCTAGGAACACTCCAAGATACCCTTACACCATTCCAACCCCCCCTGGCAAAGCCATGATCCCTCCAGACCATTTCCCAATCTGTAAAGCACAACTTTTTTCCAGATTTACCTTTACAGGATATTCCCTTAAACCGATCAACTATGAGACTCAAACTATCCACCTCCACTTGATGTTTCACCGTAGTAACGTCATCATCATGCTGAGAGGCCAGTAGGAGGAATATCCTCTGAAAGGTTCACCCCATGCTGAGAGACCAGTAGGAGGAATATCCTCTGAAAGGTTCACCCCATGCTGAGAGACCAGTAGGAGGAATATCCTCTGAAAGGTTCACCCCATGCTGAGAGACCAGTAGGAGGAATATCCTCTGAAAGGTTCACCCCATGCTCAGAGACCAGTAGGAGGAATATCCTCTGAAAGGTTCACCCCTTCAATGGGACTTCTAATGCTATTTAGTAGTGGCTCTATGGCGATGGCATTTAACATTCCTGACAAAGAACACCCCTGTCTAGTTCCTCTACACGCTTTTTTTGAGGAGCACTCAAGCCACCGTTAACTTTCAATACACTTTCAATGTCACCATATATCACCCTGATCATGGCAATAAAACCAGAGCTGAAACCAAAAGCCTCCAAAGTGGACATAGAGGTATTGATGTTCAACTTGGTCAAATGCCTTTTCCTCATCAATTGAAATTAGACCAGCATCCAACCCAACAGCCCTCGAGAAGTCCAGAACATCCAGAATCAGGGAAATGTTATCCCCTATCTGCCTGCCGGGAACACAGTAGGACTGGTCTGTATGATGTGAAATGTTATCCCCTATCTGCCTCCCGGGAACACAGTAGGACTGGTCTGTATGATGTGAAATGTTATCCCCTATCTGCCTGCTGGGAACACAGTAGGACTGGTCTGTATGATGTGAAATGTTATCCCCTATCTGCCTGCCGGGAACACAGTAGGACTGGTCTGTATGATGTGAAATGTTATCCCCTATATGCCTGCTGGGAACACAGTTGGACTGGTCCATAGGATTTGCCCCATCACCTCCCTCAGCCTGGTGGACAAAGCCTTGGACAATATATTATAGTCAGTGCACATTAAGGCCACCGGCCTCCAGTTCTTCACCTCCATAGGGTCACCCTTTTCTGGCAGTAAGGTGAGGACAGCCCTTCTGCGGCTTAACGGTATGAACCCTCTGGTAAAACTATTGTTGACTCTCTCTCTCTCTCTCTCTCGTTGCTGTCCTCTTTCTAATTCCACTGGTAGAGCTCAGCTTAGAACTCTACTGTCCTCTTTCTAATTCCACTTGGGCTAGTGAGCTCCTGTCCTCTAGTGATCTCCTGTCCTATAGTGATCTACTGTCCTCTTTCTAATTCCACTTGGGCTAGTGAGCTCCTGTCCTCTAGTGATCTCCTGTCCTCTAGTGATCTACTGTCCTCTTTCTAATTCCACTTGGGCTAGTGAGCTCCTGTCCTCTAGTGAGCTCCTGTCCTCTAGTGATCTCCTGTCCTCTAGTGATCTACTGTCCTCTTTCTAATTCCACTTGAGCTAGTGAGCTCCTGTCCTCTAGTGAGCTCCTGTCCTCTTTCTAATTTCACTTGGGCTAGAGAGCTCCTGTCCAACAACTGTTTTGAGGCAATGAATAATTCTTCTTTGTCCATTCTTTTTTCTCTATACCAAAGACACATTTGGATGAGGCATCCATTTCAGAGATTCCCTGAAACGTACTTCTCACTTTTTTTCCCCCTCTTGAGTGCCTGAATATTGCCTTGATCTCCTGTGGTCTCAATTAATGTCAGGAGTTCCACTATTTCAGACTCTAGGGTGTTCATTGATCTGGTGATATCTCTGGTGACATTCATTGTGTATTGAATACAGAATGGTTGAATCTGGATGTTCCCTATAACCCACCACTGTTGAAGAGATAAAAAACTGTCCTCTTCAGACCTCCACCTCTCCCAGAAAAATCTTAAACATTTCCTGAAGTGAGTGTCATTCAATAAAGTTATTTTAAAATGTCAATGTGCACTTATGGGTTTTACAGCGTTAATGTACACCACCTCTGTTACTAAACAATGATCAGAAAATCCCACTGGGGTTATCACACTTGATTTACAGACCTGAGATTGATGCTCAAACAATAAAACCTATCTAACCTGGCCAGAGAGATGGTGTTCTCTCTCTCACATAAGCCCATATGTACTGTCTCATGCCGCCATTTTGACTCCGTCAAATATCACATAGTTCATGTGTTACAATAAGGCGTTTAAAAAGTCCTTGAGGCTCTATGAGGTTCTTAGTGATTTCTATCTAAATCACTGACTGTGCAGTTAAAATCCCCAGCAAGAAATACATCATCCTCAGTATTACATTTCTCAATGGTATTTGATAATGTCTCTAAAAAACATACCCTCTGAACTGCCACTACTGGGGCACATACATTTATTAAACATATAGTGATGTTTTCACTTCTCGCTCTAACTTTTAATAACCTCCTCTCAACTCTTCAAACTCATATTCATATCTCGCTCTAACTTTTAATAACCTCCCCTCAACCACCTCCTCAACCTCATATGACAATGGCAAAAACCCTTTTGAGAACAGGATGGCCACACCACCACCACTTTTTGAGTTTTTATGAACACACACCACTGCCCCCCATCCCCCACTCCTGTTGCCACATAACTTCATTTTCCACATTACTATGTGTTTCTTGTAGAAAAGTGATGTCACTTCCCTTTCCCTTTATTAACACATACGCTACAGAGAGAATACAGTAGACGGCATGTGTCGAAAAGTGATTGATGACCTATTTTATGTATCATGTGGTTATGCCCTTTTATGGACATCCTGTCCGGATGTTCTCACACTATGGAGTGAGTGTTTATGTATCACGTGGTTATGCCCTTTTATGGACATCCTGTCCAGATGTTCTCACGCTATGGAGTGAGTGTTTATGTATCACATGGTCCTAGGGCTCAGGTCAGTTGAAACTGGAGCAGCAGCACGGCCAGGTGGACTGGGGACAGCAAGGAGTCATCATGTCAGGTAGTCCTGGGGCATGGTCCTAGGGCTCAGGTCCTCCGAGAGAGAGAAAGAAAGAGAGAAGGAGGGAATTAGAGAACACACACTTAGATTCACACAGGACACCGAATAGGACAGGATAAGTACTCCAGATATAACAAACTGACCCTAGCCCCCCGACACATAAACTACTGCAGCATAAATACTGGAGGCTGAGACATAGTAAAGTTGTTATATTTCTAGATGAATGTAGGGGATGTGTTTAAGTGCATGTCTCCCTGACTCGCTGTTGCTCTGACACTGTTGAAATGCCTCAGTAGATGTCCTGGTGAAACTGCACTTTAGGATTAAAATGCCTCAGTAGATGTCCTGGTGAAACTACACTTTAGAATTGGCTTTACTAAAGTTGGTATCAATCACAACTAAATAAGTTGCCAAATAAATTGTTTCAAATAATCACTTTTATGCTCAACATAGACACTTCATATGCACACTCACTCTGCAATGAGAAAAACATATTTTTTATTTCATTCAGCTGAATTCAATTACATTCTTCCTAAAATAAAATCATATAAAATAAAATCAAGGCACATGATAGGGCGTAGGCCCATCTAGTCTGATAAATGAACAAGCCTACATCCTATAGCATGGAGCACAGCCAGATAACATACAGTATCTAGTCTGATAAATGAACAAGCCTACATCCTATGGCATGGAGCACAGCCAGATAACATACAGTATCTAGTCTACTAAATGAACAAGCCTACATCCTATGGCATGGAGCACAGCCAGATAACATACAGTATCTAGTCTGATAAATGAACAAGCCTACATCCTATGGCATGGAGCACAGCCAGATAACATACAGTATCTAGTCTGATAAATGAACAAGCCTACATCCTATGGCATGGAGCACAGCCAGATAACATACAGTATCTAGTCTACTAAATGAACAAGCCTACATCCGATGGCATGGTGCAGATAACATACAGTATCTAGTCTATTAAATGAACAAGCCTACAGTCTATAGCATGGAGCACAGCTAGATAACATACAGTATCTAGTCTGCTAAATGAACAAGCCTACAGTCTATGGCATGGAGCACAGCCAGATAACATACAGTATCTAGTCTATTAAATGAACAAGCCTACAGTCTATAGCATGGAGCACAGCTAGATAACATTCAGTATCTAGTCTACTAAATGAACAAGCTAGTGATATATTTACATCATTTCCCATCAATTCCCATTATTAAAGTGGCTGGAGTTGAGTCAGTGTCAGTGTGTTGGCAGCAGCCACTCAATGTTAGTGGTGGCTGTTTAACAGTCTGATGGCCTTGAGATAGAAGCTGCTTTTCAGTCTCTCGGTCCCCGCTTTGATGCACCTGTACTGACCTCGCCTTCTGAATGATAACGGGGTGAATAGGAAGTGGCTCGGGTGGTTGTTGTCCTTGATGATCTTTATGTCCTTCCTGTGACATTGGGTGGTGTCGGTGTCCTGGAGGGTAGGTAGTTTGCCCCCGGTGATGCGTTGTGCAGACCTCACTACCCTCTGGAGAGCCTTACGGTTGAGGGCGGAGCAGTTGCCGTACCAGGCGGTGATACAGCCCGACAGGATGCTCTCGATTGCGCATCTGTAGAAGTTTGTGAGTGCTTTTGGTGACAAGCCAAATTTCTTCAGCCTCCTGAGGTTGAAGAGGCGCTGCTGCGCCTTCTTCACAATGCTGTCTGTGTGAGTGGACCAATTCAGTTTGTCTGTGATGTGTATGCCGAGGAACTTAAAACTTGCTACCCTCTCCACTACTGTTCCATCGATGTGGATAGGGGGGTGTTCCCTCTGCTGTTTCCTGAAGTCCACAATCATCTCCTTAGTTTTGTTGACGTTGAGTGTGAGGTTATTTTCCTGACACCACACTCTGAGGGCCCTCACCTCCTCCCTGTAGGCCGTCTCGTCGTTGTTGGTAATCAAGCCTAGTTGCAGGCGTGCGTGGCCACGCAGTCGTGGGTGAACAGGGAGTACAGGAGAGGGCTCAGAACGCACCCTTGTGGGGCCCCAGTGTTGAGGATCAGCGGGGAGGAGATGTTGTTGCCTACCATCACCACCTGGGGGCGGCCCGTCAGGAAGTCCAGTACCCAGTTGCACAGGGCGGGGTCGAGACCCAGGGTCTCGAGCTTGATGACGAGCTTGGAGGGTACTATGGTGTTGAATGCCGAGCTGTAGTCAATGAACAGCATTCTCACATAGGTATTCCTCTTGTCCAGATGGGTTAGGGCAGTGTGCAGTGTGGTTGAGATTGCATCGTCTGTGGACCTATTTGGGCGGTAAGCAAATTGGAGTGGGTCTAGGGTGTCAGGTAGGGTGGAGGTGATATGGTCCTTGACTAGTCTCTCAAAGCACTTCATGATGACGGAAGTGAGTGCTACGGGGCGGTAGTCGTATAGCTTAGTTACCTTAGCTTTCTTGGGAACAGGAACAATGGTGGCCCTCTTGAAGCATGTGGGAACAGCAGACTGGTATAGGGATTGATTGAATATGTCCGTAAACACACCGGCCAGCTGGTCTGCGCATGCTCTGAGGGCGCGGCTGGGGATGCCGTCTGGGCCTGCAGCCTTGCGAGGGTTAACACGTTTAAATGTCTTACTCACCTCGGCTGCAGTGAAGGAGAGACCGCATGTTTTCGTTGCAGGCCGTGTCAGTGGCACTGTATTGTCCTCAAAGCGGGCAAAAAAGTTATTTAGTCTGCCTGGGAGCAAGACATCCTGGTCCGTGACTGGGCTGGATTTCTTCCTGTAGTCCGTGATTGACTGTAGACCCTGCCACATGCCTCTTGTGTCTGAGCCGTTGAATTGAGATTCTACTTTGTCTCTGTACTGACGCTTAGCTTGTTTGATAGCCTTGCGGAGGGAATAGCTGCACTGTTTGTATTCGGTCATGTTACCAGACACCTTGCCCTGATTAAAAGCAGTGGTTCGCGCTTTCAGTTTCACGCGAATGCTGCCATCAATCCACGGTTTCTGGTTAGGGAATGTTTTAATCGTTGCTATGGGAACGACATCTTCAACACACGTTCTAATGAACTCGCACACCGAATCAGCGTATTCGTCAATATTGTTATCTGACGCAATACGAAACATGTCCCAGTCCACGTGATGGAAGCAGTCTTGGAGTGTGGAGTCAGCTTGGTCGGACCAGCGTTGGACAGACCTCAGCGTGGGAGCCTCTTGTTTTCGTTTCTGTCTGTAGGCAGGGATCAACAAAATGAAGTCGTGGACAGCTTTTCCGAAAGGGGGGCGGGGCAGGGCCTTATATGCTTCGCGGAAGTTAGAGTAACAATGATCCAAGGTCTTTCCACCCCTGGTTGCGCAATCGATACGCTGATAAAATTTAGGGAGTCTTGTTTTCAGATTAGCCTTGTTAAAATCCCCAGCTACAATGAATGCAGCCTCCGGAAAAATGGTTTCCAGTTTGCAAAGAGTTAAATAAAGTTAGTTCAGAGCCATCGATGTGTCTGCTTGGGGGGGATATATACGGCTGTGATTATAATCGAAGAGAATTCTCTTGGTAGATAATGCGGTCTACATTTGATTGTGAGGAATTCTAAATCAGGTGAACAGAAGGATTTGAGTTCCTGTATGTTTCTTTCATCACACCATGTCACATTAGCCATAAGTCATACGCCCCCGCCCCTCTTCTTACCAGAAAGATGTTTGTTTCTGTCTGCGCGATGCGTGGAGAAACCCGTTGGCTGCACCGCCTCGGATAGCGTCTCTCCAGTGAGCCACGTTTCCGTGAAGCAAAGAACGTTACAGTCTCTGATGTCCCTCTGGAATGCTACCCTTGCTCGGATTTCATCAACCTTGTTGTCAAGAGACTGGACATTGGCAAGAAGAATGCTAGGGAGTGGTGTACGGTGTGCCCGTCTCCGGAGCCTGACCAGAAGACCACCTCGTTTCCCTCTTTTTCGGAGTCGTTTTTTTGGGTCGCTGCATTGGATCCACTCCGTTGTCCTGTTTGTAAGGCACAACACAGGATCCGCGTCGCGAAAAACATATTCTTGGTCGTACTGATGGTGAGTTGACGCTGATCTTATTCCCTTCTCAGTTCGAGTTTATTTATTATATACACATGATATAAACTGCGTGTACAAAACATTAGGAAAACCTGTTTATTCCATGACATAGACTGACCAGGTGAATCCAGGTGAAAGCTGTGATCCCTTATTGATGTCACCTAGAGCTGTGTGGGTCATGACATAGACTGACCAGGTGAATCCAGGTGAAAGCTATGATCCCTTATTGATGTCACCTAGAGCTGTGTGGGTCATGACATAGACTGACCAGGTGAATCCAGGTGAAAGCTATGATCCCTTATTGATGTCACCTAGGTCTGTCTCGATCATGACATAGACTGACCAGGTGAATCCAGGTGAAAGCTGTGATCCCTTATTGATATCACCGAGGGCTGTGTGGGTCATGACATTCTGTCAGCCGGTGATTGTCATGCAGATAACTGACAGTCTCATGGTAATTGACCCTTAAAGGTCCCCAAAGCCCACACATAATTGACCCTTTGTCTACACCATCACAATAACTCCATGTAATATATTCTACACCATCACAATAACTCCATGTAATATATTCTACACCATCACAATAACTCCATGTAATATATTATACACCATCACAATAACTCCATGTAATATATTATACACCATCACAATAACTCCATGTAATATATTCTCCACCATCACAATAACTCCATGTAATATAGTCTACACCATCACAATAACTCCATGTAATATATTCTACACCATCACAATAACTCCATGTAATATATTCTACACCATCACAATAACTCCATGTAATATAGTCTACACCATCACAATAACTCCATGTAATATATTCTACACCATCACAATAACTCCATGTTGTCATGTACTGTCATGTTGTGTCTTGTCTCTGTCCTTTCCCTTCACCCTGTCTCCCTCTGCTGGTCGTTGTTAGGTTACCTTTTCTCCCCCTCTTTCCCCCAGCTGTGCCTTGTCTCCTCCTAACCACCTCGTCACCCCTTTTCCCACCTGTTCCCTTTTTCCCTCTGATTAGGTCCCTATATCTCTCTCTGTTTCTGCTCCTGTCCTTGTCGGATTCTTGTTTGTTGTGTTTCATGCCTGAACCAGACTGTCGTCATGTTTGCTGTAACCTTGTCTTGTCCTGTCGGAATCTGCCGGTCCGTCTGAGCCTACCTATGTTTGGTAATTAAAGAAGCTCTGTTTAAGTTAATTCGCTTTTGGGTCCTCATTCACGCACCGTAACAGAAGAATCCGACCAAGAATGGACCCAGCGACTTCGGATCCTCTCCACTCAGCCGTCGGGATCCAGGGAGCGATGCTAGGCAGACACGAGCAGGAATTGTCTGCTGCTCGACATGCCGTTGAGACCCTGGCCACCCAAGTCTCCAACCTCACAGAACAGGTTCACCATCTCCGCCTCGATCCACCGGCCACTTCCAGGGCTTTCGAATCTCCGGAGCCCAGAATCAATAACCCGCCGTGTTACTCTGGGGAGCCCACTGAATGCCGCTCGTTCCTCACCCAGTGTGATATTGTGTTTTCTCTCCAGCCCTACACTTTCTCCAGGAGCACTGCTCGTGTCGCCTACGTCATATCTCTCCTTATTGGACGGGCTCGTGAGTGGGGCACGGCAATCTGGGAGGCAAGGGCTGAGTGTACTAACCAGTATCAGGACTTTAAGGAGGAGATGATACGGGTTTTTGATCGATCTGTTTTTGGGGAGGAGGCTTCCAGGGCCCTGTCTTCCCTATGTCAAGGTAATCGATCCATAACAGACTACTCTATTGAGTTTCGCACTCTTGCTGCCTCCAGTGGCTGGAACGAGCCGGCTTTGCTCGCTCGTTTTCTGGAGGGTCTCCGCGCAGAGGTAAAGGATGAGATTCTCTCCCGGGAGGTTCCTTCCAGCGTGGATTCCTTGATTGAACTCGCTATTCGCATTGAGCGACGGGTTGATCTTCGTCACCGAGCTCGTGGAAAGGAGCTCGCGTTCTCCGTTGCCCCCCTCTCCGCATCACTACCATCTTCCTCTGCCGGCTCGGGTGCTGAGCCCATGCAGCTGGGAGGTATCCGCATCTCGACTAAGGAGAGGGAACGGAGAATCACCAACCGCCTCTGTCTCTATTGCGGTTCCGCTGGTCATTTTGTCACTTCATGTCCAGTAAAAGGCCAGAGCTCATCAGTAAGCGGAGGGCTACTGGTGAGCGCTACTACTCCTGTCTCTCCTTCAAGATCCTGCACTACCTTGTCGGTCCATCTACGCTGGACCGGTTCGTCAGCTTCCTGCAGTGCCTTAATAGACTCTGGGGCGGAGGGCTGTTTTATGGACGAGACCTGGGCTCGGGAACATGACATTCCTCTCAGACAGTTAAAGGAGCCCACGGCCTTGTTCGCCCTGGATGGTAGTCCTCTCCCCAGGATTCAGCGTGAGACGCTACCTTTAACCCTCACTGTTTCTGGTAATCATAGTGAAACCATTTCTTTTTTAATTTTTCGTTCACCTTTTACACCTGTTGTTTTGGGCCATCCCTGGCTAGTTTGTCATAATCCTTCCATTAATTGGTCTAGTAATTCTATCCTCTCCTGGAACGTCTCTTGTCATGTGAAATGTTTAATGTCTGCTATCCCTCCTGTTTCCTCTGTCTCTTCTTCACAGGAGGAGCCTGGTGATTTGACAGGGGTGCCGGAGGAATATCACGATCTGCGCACGGTGTTCAGTCGGTCCAGGGCCACCTCTCTTCCTCCACACCGGTCGTATGATTGTAGTATTGATCTCCTTCCGGGAACCACCCCCCCCCCGGGGTAGACTATACTCTCTGTCGGCTCCCGAACGTAAGGCTCTCGAAGATTATTTGTCTGTAGCTCTTGACGCCGGTACCATAGTCCCCTCCTCCTCTCCCGCCGGAGCGGGGTTTTTTTTTGTCAAGAAGAAGGACGGGTCTCTGCGCCCCTGCATAGATTATCGAGGGCTGAATGACATAACAGTGAAGAATCGTTATCCGCTTCCTCTTATGTCTTCAGCCTTCGAGATCCTGCAGGGAGCCAGGTTTTTCACTAAGTTGGACCTTCGTAACGCTTACCATCTCGTGCGCATCAGGGAGGGGGACGAGTGGAAGACGGCGTTTAACACTCCGTTAGGGCACTTTGAATACCGGGTTCTTCCTTTCGGCCTCGCTAACGCTCCAGCTGTCTTTCAGGCATTAGTCAATGATGTCCTGAGAGACATGCTGAACATCTTTGTTTTCGTTTACCTTGACGATATCCTGATTTTTTCACCGTCACTCCAGATTCATGTTCAGCACGTTCGACGTGTCCTCCAGCGCCTTTTAGAGAATTGTCTTTTTGTGAAGGCTGAGAAGTGCACTTTTCATGCCTCCTCCGTCACATTTCTCGGTTCTGTTATTTCCGCTGAAGGCATTAAGATGGATCCCGCTAAGGTCCAAGCTGTCATTGATTGGCCCGTCCCTAAGTCACGCGTCGAGCTGCAGCGCTTTCTCGGCTTCGCGAACTTCTATCGTCGTTTCATCCGTAATTTCGGTCAGGTGGCAGCTCCTCTCACAGCCCTTACTTCTGTCAAGACGTGCTTTAAGTGGTCCGTTTCCGCCCAGGGAGCTTTTGATCTCCTCAAGAATCATTTTACATCCGCTCCTATCCTTGTTACACCTGACGTCTCTAGACAGTTCGTTGTCGAGGTTGACGCGTCAGAGGTGGGCGTGGGAGCCATTCTTTCTCAGCGCTCCCTCTCTGACGACAAGGTCCACCCATGCGCGTATTTTTCTCATCGCCTGTCGCCGTCGGAACGTAACTATGATGTGGGTAACCGCGAACTGCTCGCCATCCGGTTAGCCCTAGGCGAATGGCGACAGTGGTTGGAGGGGGCGACCGTTCCTTTTGTCGTTTGGACTGACCATAGGAACCTTGAGTACATCCGTTCTGCCAAACGACTTAATGCGCGTCAGGCGCGTTGGGCGCTGTTTTTCGCTCGTTTCGAGTTCGTGATTTCTTATCGTCCGGGCTCTAAGAACACCAAGCCTGATGCTTTGTCTCGTCTCTTCAGTTCTTCAGTAGCCTCCACTGACCCCGAGGGGATTCTCCCTGAGGGGCGTGTTGTCGGGTTGACTGTCTGGGGAATTGAGAGGCAGGTAAAGCAAGCGCTCACTCACACTCCGTCGCCGCGCGCTTGTCCTAGGAACCTTCTTTTCGTTCCCGTTCCTACTCGTCTGGCCGTTCTTCAGTGGGCTCACTCTGCCAAGTTAGCCGGCCACCCTGGCGTTCGGGGTACGCTTGCTTCCATTCGCCAGCGTTTTTGGTGGCCCACCCGGGAGCATGACACGCGTCGTTTCGTGGCTGCTTGTTCGGTCTGCGCGCAGACTAAGTCCGGTAACTCTCCTCCTGCCGGCCGTCTCAGGCCGCTTCCTATTCCCTCTCGACCGTGGTCTCACATCGCCTTAGATTTTGTCACCGGACTGCCTTCGTCAGCGGGGAAGACTGTTATTCTTACGGTTGTCGATAGGTTCTCTAAGGCGGCTCATTTCATTCCCCTTGCTAAGCTTCCTTCTGCTAAAGAGACGGCACAAATCATCATCGAGAATGTTTTCAGAATTCATGGCCTTCCGTCAGACGTCGTTTCGGACAGAGGTCCGCAATTCACGTCTCAATTTTGGAGGGAGTTTTGCCGTTTGATTGGGGCTTCCATCAGTCTCTCTTCCGGCTTTCACCCCCAGTCTAACGGTCAAGCAGAACGGGCCAATCAGACTATTGGTCGCATCTTACGCAGTCTTTCTTTTCGCAACCCTGCGTCTTGGTCAGAACAGCTCCCCTGGGCAGAATACGCCCACAACTCGCTTCCTTCGTCTGCGACCGGGCTATCTCCTTTTCAGAGTAGCCTCGGGTACCAGCCTCCGCTGTTCTCATCTCAGTTCGCCGAGTCCAGCGTCCCCTCCGCTCAGGCTTTTGTCCAACGTTGCGAGCGCACCTGGAAGAGGGTCAGGTCTGCACTTTGCCGTTATAGGACGCAGACTGTGAGGGCTGCTAATAAGCGTAGAACTAAGAGTCCTAGATATTGTCGCGGTCAGAGAGTTTGGCTCTCCACTCAGAACCTTCCCCTTAAGACGGCTTCTCGCAAGTTGACCCCGCGGTTCATTGGTCCGTTCCGTATTTCTCGGGTCATTAATCCTGTCGCAGTTCGACTTCTTCTTCCGCGATACCTTCGTCGCGTCCACCCGGTCTTCCATGTCTCCTGCATCAAGCCCGTCCTTCGCGCCCCCGCTCGTCTTCCCCCCCCCCCCATCCTTGTCGAGGGCGCACCCATCTACAGGGTCCGTAGAATTTTGGACATGCGTCCTCGGGGCCGTGGTCACCAGTACCTCGTAGATTGGGAGGGGTACGGTCCTGAGGAGAGGAGTTGGGTTCCCTCTCGGGACGTGCTGGACCGTGCGCTGATCGAGGATTTCCTCCGTTGCCGCCAGGTTTCCTCCTCGAGTGCGCCAGGAGGCGCTCGGTGAGTGGGGGGGTACTGTCATGTACTGTCATGTTGTGTCTTGTCTCTGTCCTTTCCCTTCACCCTGTCTCCCTCTGCTGGTCGTTGTTAGGTTACCTTTTCTCCCCCTCTTTCCCCCAGCTGTGCCTTGTCTCCTCCTAACCACCTCGTCACCCCTTTTCCCACCTGTTCCCTTTTTCCCTCTGATTAGGTCCCTATATCTCTCTCTGTTTCTGCTCCTGTCCTTGTCGGATTCTTGTTTGTTGTGTTTCATGCCTGAACCAGACTGTCGTCATGTTTGCTGTAACCTTGTCTTGTCCTGTCGGAATCTGCCGGTCCGTCTGAGCCTACCTATGTTTGGTAATTAAAGAAGCTCTGTTTAAGTTAATTCGCTTTTGGGTCCTCATTCAAGCACCGTAACACATGTAATATATTCCTGATGGAGGGTATCACATCATGTAGTCCCATGGAGGGGATCACATCATGTAGTCCCATGGAGGGGATCACATCATGTAGTCCCATGGAGGGGTTCACATCATGTAGTCTAATGGAGGGGATCACATCATGTAGTCCAATGGAGGGAATCACATCATGTAGTCTAATGGAGGGGATCACATCATGTAGTCTAATGGAGGGAATCACATCATGTAGTCTAATGGAGGGGATCACATCATGTTGTCCCATGGAGGGAATCACTAGTCCTGAACTCAAAGAAAAATAAAATACTTTTTATCAGACATTTTCTAGTCAAATTACAAAAATGTAACTGCAAAAAATGGTGAATCACCGTCACAGCCTCTCTAACATGCTACTGATCAGAATGTTTTCTTGCTGACATCACAACACAGGCTGTCATTGGAAAATCCATACAATGAAAAGGAAACCAGTAAATGTGGGATCACATGACTGCAGGCTGGAAATAGAGTGTCTTCACAGACCTTCTGGAAGTGGTGACCTGGGACAACTAGGGGAAACCAGATGTTCAGACACAGCAGCAATGATCCAACCCTGAGATCGTATTGAGAGAAAACCACTCAGCATTGAGTAGCATATAGAGGTATTTAACACGTTATGGGCTTATCATTGAAAGACTGTCCCCTTACAGCAGCTAGGGGGTCTTATCATTGAAAGACTGTCCCCTTACAGCAGCTAGGGGGTCTTATCATTGAAAGACTGTCCCCGTACAGCAGCTAGGGGGTCTTATCATTGAAAGACTGTCCCCTTACAGCAGCTAGGGCGTCTTATCATTGAAAGACTGTCCCCGTACAGCAGCTAGGGGGTCTTATCATTGAAAGACTGTATACACACCTTTGTGCTGATGGTGGACATCTTGGATGGCTCATCTTGACTGCACTGCACAGGACGAACATTTTACACAGAACGTAATTTCACTTAATACTGAGTACCTTCACCTTGACAAATTGACACAAATAATGTATTGAACACAGTACCGGCGGGATCGAAGGATGGAAGATGGGGGTCCTGTACCCATACAGCAGGTGGGGGTCCTGTTCCCATACACCATGTGGGGGTCCTGTACCCATACAGCAGGTGGGGGTCCTGTTCCCATACATCATGTGGGGGTCCTGTACCCATACAGCAGGTGGGGGTCCTGTCACCATACAGCAGGTGGGGGTCCTGTTAAAATTAGCCAGCTAGCTAGCAAAACATCCCTTGACATTATTCTCCCTAAAGAATACAGAACAGGGACTACGACTTAGCAGGAGTTTGCTGTGTACATTTCGAGAAACTGTTTTCCAGCAAGTGTTGTTGTATCTGTCCTGGAATGGGTTGTTGATGTGGGTGGTAGTAGTGATGCGGAAGCTATTGATAATAAGAGGGCGCCAGCATATTGAAGTTCCTCCTTTTCCAAGAACCATTTATGATAAGAAAGGTTAAAATATGAACCCATTGATTAGTAAAGGTTAAAATAGGAGGAACCCATTGATTAGTAAAGGTTAAAATAGGAGGAACCCATTGATTAGTAAAGGTTAAAATATGAACCCATTGATTAGTAAAGGTTAAAATATGAACCCATTGATTAGTAAAGGTTAAAATATGAACCCATTGATTAGGAAAGGTTAAAATAGGAACCCATTGATTAGTGAAGGTTAAAATAGGAACCCATTGATTAGTAAAGGTTCAAATATGAACCCATTGATTAGGAAAGGTTAAAATATGAACCCATTGATGAGGAAAGGTTAAACTAGGAACCCATTGATGAGGAAAGGTTAAAATATGAACCCATTGATGAGGAAAGGTTAAAATAGGAACCCATTGATTTGTAAAGGTTAAAATAGGAACCCATTGATTAGGAAAGGTTAAAATAGGAACCCATTGATTAGGAAAGGTTAAAATATGAACCCATTGATTAGGAAAGGTTAAAATAGGAACCCATTGATGAGGAAAGGTTAAAATATGAACCCATTGATGAGGAAAGGTTAAAATATGAACCCATTGATTAGGAAAGGTTCAAATATGAACCCATTGATTAGTAAAGGTTAAAATATGAACCCATTTGTCATGTTGTCTTGTCTCTGTCCTTTCCCTTCACCCTGTCTCCCTCTGCTGGTCGTGTCAGGTTACCTTTTCTCCCCTTCTTTCCCCCAGCTGTTCCCTGTCTCCTCCTAACTACCCATTCACCCCGTTCCCCACCTGTTCCCTTTTTCCCTCTGATTAGGTCCCTATATCTCTCTCTGTTTCTGCTCCTGTCCTTGTCGGATTCTTGTTTGTTTGTGTTTCATGCCTGAGCCAGACTATCGTCATGTTTGCTGTAACCTTGTCCTGTCCTGTCGGAATCTGCCGGTCTATCTGAGCCTACCTATGTTTTGTTATTAAAGAGGCTCTGTTTAAGTTAGTTCGCTTTTGGGTCCTCATTCACTCACCATAACAGAAGAATCCGACCAAGAATGGACCCAGCGACTTCGGATCCTCTCCACTCAGCCGTCGGGATCCAGGGAGCGATGCTAGGCAGACACGAGCAGGAAGTGTCTGCTGCTCGACATGCCGTTGAGACCCTGGCCACCCAAGTCTCCAACCTCACAGAACAGGTTCACCATCTCCGCCTCGATCCACCGGCCACTTCCAGGGCTTTCGAATCTCCGGAGCCCAGAATCAATAACCCGCCGTGTTACTCTGGGGAGCCCACTGAATGCCGCTCGTTCCTCACCCAGTGTGATATTGTGTTTTCTCTCCAGCCCAACACTTACTCCAGGAGCACTGCTCGTGTCGCCTACGTCATATCTCTCCTTATTGGACGGGCTCGTGAGTGGGGCACGGCAATCTGGGAGGCAAGGGCTGAGTGTACTAACCAGTATCAGGACTTTAAGGAGGAGATGATACGGGTTTTTGATCGATCTGTTTTTGGGGAGGAGGCTTCCAGGGCCCTGTCTTCCCTATGTCAAGGTAATCGATCCATAACAGACTACTCTATTGAGTTTCGCACTCTTGCTGCCTCCAGTGGCTGGAACGAGCCGGCTTTGCTCGCTCGTTTTCTGGAGGGTCTCCGCGCAGAGGTAAAGGATGAGATTCTCTCCCGGGAGGTCCCTTCCAGCGTGGATTCCCTGATTGAACTCGCTATTCGCATTGAGCGACGGGTTGATCTGCGTCACCGAGCTCGTGGAAAGGAGCTCGCGTTCTCCGTTGCCCCCCTCTCCGCATCACTACCATCTTCCTCTGCCGGCTCGGGAGCTGAGCCTATGCAGCTGGGAGGTATCCACATCTCGACTAAGGAGAGGGAACGGAGAATCACCAACCGCCTCTGTCTCTATTGCGGTTCTGCTGGTCATTTTGTCACTTCATGTCCAGTAAAAGCCAGAGCTCATCAGTAAGCGGAGGGCTACTGGTGAGCGCTACTACTCCTGTCTCTCCTTCAAGATCCTGCACTACCTTGTCGGTCCATCTACGCTGGACCGGTTCGTCAGCTTCCTGCAGTGCCTTAATAGACTCTGGGGCGGAGGGCTGTTTTATGGACGAGACCTGGGCTCGGGAACATGACATTCCTCTCAGACAGTTAAGGGAGTCCACGGCCTTGTTCGCCCTGGATGGTAGTCCTCTCCCCAGGATTCAGCGTGAGACGCTACCTTTAACCCTCACTGTTTCTGGTAATCATAGCGAAACCATTTCTTTTTTGATTTTTCGTTCACCTTTTACACCTGTTGTTTTGGGCCATCCCTGGCTAGTTTGTCATAATCCTTCCATTAATTGGTCTAGTAATTCTATCCTCTCCTGGAACGTCTCTTGTCATGTGAAATGTTTAATGTCTGCTATCCCTCCTGTTTCCTCTGTCTCTTCTTCACAGGAGGAGCCTGGTGATTTGACAGGGGTGCCGGAGGAATATCACGATCTGCGCACGGTGTTCAGTCGGTCCAGGGCCACCTCTCTTCCTCCACACCGGTCGTATGATTGTAGTATTGATCTCCTTCCGGGAACCACTCCCCCCCGGGGTAGACTATACTCTCTGTCGGCTCCCGAACGTAAGGCTCTCGAGGATTATTTGTCTGTAGCTCTTGACGCCGGTACCATAGTCCCCTCCTCCTCTCCCGCCGGAGCGGGGTTTTTTTTTGTCAAGAAGAAGGACGGGTCTCTGCGCCCCTGCATAGATTATCGAGGGCTGAATGACAGAACAGTTAAGAATCGTTATCCGCTTCCTCTTATGTCTTCAGCCTTCGAGATCCTGCAGGGAGCCAGGTTTTTCACTAAGTTGGACCTTCGTAACGCTTACCATCTCGTGCGCATCAGGGAGGGGGACGAGTGGAAGACGGCGTTTAACACTCCGTTAGGGCACTTTGAATACCGGGTTCTTCCTTTCGGCCTCGCTAACGCTCCAGCTGTCTTTCAGGCATTAGTCAATGATGTCCTGAGAGACATGCTGAACATCTTTGTTTTCGTTTACCTTGACGATATCCTGATTTTTTCACCGTCACTCCAGATTCATGTTCAGCACGTTCGACGTGTCCTCCAGCGCCTTTTAGAGAATTGTCTTTTTGTGAAGGCTGAGAAGTGCACTTTTCATTCCTCCTCCGTCACATTTCTCGGTTCTGTTATTTCCGCTGAAGGCATTAAGATGGATCCCGCTAAAGTCCAAGCTGTCATTGATTGGCCCGTCCCTAAGTCACGCGTCGAGCTGCAGCGCTTTCTCGGCTTCGCGAACTTCTATCGTCGTTTCATCCGTAATTTCGGTCAGGTGGCCGCTCCTCTCACAGCCCTTACTTCTGTCAAGACGTGCTTTAAGTGGTCCGTTTCCGCCCAGGGAGCTTTTGATCTCCTCAAGAATCGTTTTACATCCGCTCCTATCCTTGTTACACCTGACGTCTCTAGACAGTTCGTTGTCGAGGTTGACGCGTCAGAGGTGGGCGTGGGAGCCATTCTTTCTCAGCGCTCCCTCTCTGACGACAAGGTCCACCCATGCGCGTATTTTTCTCATCGCCTGTCGCCGTCGGAACGTAACTATGATGTGGGTAACCGCGAACTGCTCGCCATCCGGTTAGCCCTAGGCGAATGGCGACAGTGGTTGGAGGGGGCGACCGTTCCTTTTGTCGTTTGGACTGACCATAGGAACCTTGAGTACATCCGTTCTGCCAAACGACTTAATGCGCGTCAGGCGCGTTGGGCGCTGTTTTTCGCTCGTTTCGAGTTCGTGATTTCTTATCGTCCGGGCTCTAAGAACACCAAGCCTGATGCTTTGTCTCGTCTCTTCAGTTCTTCAGTAGCCTCCACTGACCCCGAGGGGATTCTCCCTGAGGGGCGTGTTGTCGGGTTGACTGTCTGGGGAATTGAGAGGCAGGTAAAACAAGCGCTCACTCACACTCCGTCGCCGCGCGCTTGTCCTAGGAACCTTCTTTTCGTTCCCGTTCCTACTCGTCTGGCCGTTCTTCAGTGGGCTCACTCTGCCAAGTTAGCCGGCCACCCTGGCGTTCGGGGTACGCTTGCTTCCATTCGCCAGCGTTTTTGGTGGCCCACCCGGGAGCATGACACGCGTCGTTTCGTGGCTGCTTGTTCGGTCTGCGCGCAGACTAAGTCCGGTAACTCTCCTCCTGCCGGCCGTCTCAGGCCGCTTCCTATTCCCTCTCGACCGTGGTCTCACATCGCCTTAGATTTTGTCACCGGACTGCCTTCGTCAGCGGGGAAGACTGTTATTCTTACGGTTGTCGATAGGTTCTCTAAGGCGGCCCATTTCATTCCCCTTGCTAAGCTTCCTTCTGCTAAAGAGACGGCACAAATCATCATCGAGAATGTTTTCAGAATTCATGGCCTTCCGTCAGACGTCGTTTCGGACAGAGGTCCGCAATTCACGTCTCAATTTTGGAGGGAGTTTTGCCGTTTGATTGGGGCTTCCGTCAGTCTCTCTTCCGGCTTTCACCCCCAGTCTAACGGTCAAGCAGAACGGGCCAATCAGACTATTGGTCGCATCTTACGCAGTCTTTCTTTTCGCAACCCTGCGTCTTGGTCAGAACAGCTCCCCTGGGCAGAATACGCCCACAACTCGCTTCCTTCGTCTGCGACCGGGCTATCTCCTTTTCAGAGTAGCCTCGGGTACCAGCCTCCGCTGTTCTCATCTCAGTTCGCCGAGTCCAGCGTCCCCTCCGCTCAGGCTTTTGTCCAACGTTGCGAGCGCACCTGGAAGAGGGTCAGGTCTGCACTTTGCCGTTATAGGACGCAGACTGTGAGGGCTGCTAATAAGCGTAGAACTAAGAGTCCTAGATATTGTCGCGGTCAGAGAGTTTGGCTCTCCACTCAGAACCTTCCCCTTAAGACGGCTTCTCGCAAGTTGACCCCGCGGTTCATTGGTCCGTTCCGTATTTCTCGGGTCATTAATCCTGTCGCAGTTCGACTTCTTCTTCCGCGATACCTTCGTCGCGTCCACCCGGTCTTCCACGTCTCCTGCATTAAGCCCGTTCTTCGCGCCCCCGCTCGTCTTCCCCCCCCCCCCCCCATCCTTGTCGAGGGCGCACCCATCTACAGGGTCCGCAGGATTTTGGACATGCGTCCTCGGGGCCGTGGTCACCAGTACCTTGTCGATTGGGAGGGGTACGGTCCTGAGGAGAGGAGTTGGGTTCCCTCTCGGGACGTGCTGGACCGTGCGCTGATCGAGGATTTCCTCCGTTGCCGCCAGGTTTCCTCCTCGAGTGCGCCAGGAGGCGCTCGGTGAGTGGGGGGGTACTGTCATGTTGTCTTGTCTCTGTCCTTTCCCTTCACCCTGTCTCCCTCTGCTGGTCGTGTCAGGTTACCTTTTCTCCCCTTCTTTCCCCCAGCTGTTCCCTGTCTCCTCCTAACTACCCATTCACCCCGTTCCCCACCTGTTCCCTTTTTCCCTCTGATTAGGTCCCTATATCTCTCTCTGTTTCTGCTCCTGTCCTTGTCGGATTCTTGTTTGTTTGTGTTTCATGCCTGAGCCAGACTATCGTCATGTTTGCTGTAACCTTGTCCTGTCCTGTCGGAATCTGCCGGTCTATCTGAGCCTACCTATGTTTTGTTATTAAAGAGGCTCTGTTTAAGTTAGTTCGCTTTTGGGTCCTCATTCACTCACCATAACACCATTGATGAGGAAAGGTTAAAATATGAACCCATTGATGAGGAAAGGTTAAAATATGAACCCATTGATGAGGAAAGGTTAAAATATGAACCCATTGATTAGGAAAGGTTAAAATATGAACCCATTGATTAGTAAAGGTTCAAATATGAACCCATTGATTTGTAAAGGTTAAAATATGAACCCATTGATTAGGAAAGGTTCCCAGAGGAACTCTAAAGATGAAAAGGTTTGTGTAAGAATCTTTTTTATATTTCAACTTACCTAATTAAACCCCTAATTACTATTATTATTATTTTATTGAACCTTTATTTAACTAGCCACGTCAGTTAAGAACAAGTTCTTATTACCAATGAAAGCCTACCCCGGGCCAAACCTGGATGACGCTGGGCCAATTGTGCGCCGCCCTATGGGACTCCCAATCACGGCCAGTTGGGATACAGCCTGGATTCTTAGCGTGTTCTTCTGAAATAGGCTAGATTTTCTTAATGCCATGTTTCTTTATACCTGTCTAAAATAAATAATATAGTTATTGTGCTGGTGTAGAATATATTACATGGTTTTATTAGACTTTTAAAAATGTAGATGTTCCAAAGGTCTGTATCAGTGGCTTGTAGTCTTTGCGTGGAATCCAGGAAATGCTAAATGAATTGATGTTAATTAAGGGTCAATTACCATGAGACTGTCAGTCTGCATGACAATCACCGGCTGACAAAATGTCATGACCGACACAGCTCTAGGTGACATCAATAAGCGATCATAGCTTTCACCTGGATTCACCTGGTCAGTCTATGTTGTGGAAAAAACAGGTATTCCTAATGTTTTGTACACACAGTGTATATCATGTGTATATAATAAACAAACTTGAACTAGAAGGGAAGGGGGAGGGCTGCCAGAAAGGGAGGGGAAAAGAACAACAGATTTGTGGTTAGATTGTGGAGGGAAGATAATGGTTTAGGAGACCCAGACACAGACCTAGAGCTGTCATGAAGTAGGAGACCCAGACACAGGGAGGTCATGATTTATTGTCATGCAAAAGACTGTTGGACTCAAGGTAAATGACCGTTAACTAACATAAACACATTCAGCAACTCCAGGCCTCCACTGTCTACAAGCCTCATAAAAATCACTGTCTACAAGCCTCACACAAACCACTGTCTACAAGCCTCATACAAACCACTGTCTACAAGCCTCATACAAACCACTGTCTACAAGCCTCATACAAACCACCCTCTACAAGCCTCATACAAACCACTGTCTACAAGCCTCATACAAACCACTGTCTACAAGCCTCATACAAACCACTGTCTACAAGCCTCATATAAACCACTGTCTACAAGCCTCATATAAACCACTGTCTACAAGCCTCATATAAACCACTGTCTACAAGCCTCATATAAACCACTGTCTACAAGCTTCATTCAAAGCCACTGATGAGCACCTTTGAAACATCTGCATTAAAAAAAAAAAAAAAGTCTAAAAAGTCTAAAGTTAATATTCACCATCACAATAAATCCGTAATTTATTTTAGGCAGATCTAAAGAAACATGATATGAAGAAAATGTATTTCAGGTGAACAGAATATAAGTCGACTACTCTATGTTATCTGGCTGTGCTCTATGCTATAGACTGTAGGCTTGTTCATTTAGTAGACTAGATACTGTATGTTATCTGGCTGTGCTCTATGCTATAGACTGTAGGCTTGTTCATTTAGTAGACTAGATACTGTATGTTATCTGGGTATGCTATATGCTATAGACAGTAGGCTTGTTCATTTAGTAGACTAGATACTGTATGTTATCTGGCTGTGCTATATGCTATAGACTGTAGGATTGTTCATTTAGTAGACTAGATACTGTATGTTATCTGGCTGTGCTATAGACTGTAGGCTTGTTCATTTAGCAGACTAGATACTGTATGTTATCTGGCTGTGCTTTAGACTGTAGACTTGTTCATTTAGCAGACTAGATACTGTATGTTGTCTGGCTATGCTACAGACTGTAGACTTGTTAATTTAGCAGACTAGATACTGTATGTTATCTGGCTGTGCTATAGACTGTAGACTTGTTCATTTAGCAGACTAGATACTGTCTGTTATCTGGCTATGCTATAGACAGTAGACTTGTTCATTTAGCAGACTAGATACTGTCTGTTATCTGGCTATGCTATAGACAGTAGACTTGTTCATTTAGCAGACTAGATACTGTATGTTATCTGGGTATGCTATAGAATGTAGCCTTGTTCATTTAGTAGACTAGATACTGTATGTTAGCTCGCTATGCTATAGACTGTAGACTTGTTCATTTAGCAGACTAGATACTGTATGTTATCTGGGTATGCCATAGACTGTAGCCTTGTTCATTTAGTAGACTAGATACTGTATGTTATCTGGGTATGCTATAGACTGTAGGCTAGTTCATTTAGCAGACTAGATACTGTGCGTGATCTGGTATGCTATAGACTGTAGCCTTGTTCATTTAGTAGACTAGATACTGTATGTTATCTGGCTATGCTATAGACTGTAGACTTGTTCATTTAGCAGACTAGATACTGTATGTTATGAGGCTATATACTGTAGCCTTGTTCATTTAGCAGACTAGATACTGTATGTTATCTGGCTATGCTATAGACTGTAGGCTTGTTCATTTAGCAGACTAGATAATGTATGTTATCTGGGTATGCTATAGACTGTAGGCTTGTTCATTTAGCAGACTAGATACTGTATGTTATCTGGGTATGCTCCATGCCATAGACTGTAGGCTTGTTCATTTAGTAGACTAGATATTGTATGTTATCTGGCTGTGCTATAGACTGTAGGCTTGTTCATTTAGCAGACTAGATACTGTATGTTATCTGGCTGTGCTCCATGCTATAGACTGTAGGCTTGTTCATTTAGCAGACTAGATACTGTATGTTATCTGGCTGTGCTATAGACTGTAGGCTTGTTCATTTAGCAGACTAGATACAGACATAGAGACAGCAACAGAAGAATATGATGGAGAGAGACACCAGACAAGACACAGACACAGCAACAGAAGAATATGATGGAAAGAGACACCAGACAAGACATAGAGACAGCAACAGGAGAATATGATGGAAAGAGACACCAGACAAGACATAGAGACAGCAACAGAAGAATATGATGGAAAGAGACACCAGACAAGACATAGAGACAGCAACAGAAGAATACGATGGAAAGAGACACCAGACAAGACATAGAGACAGCAACAGGAGAATATGATGGAAAGAGACACCAGACAAGACATAGAGACAGCAACAGAAGAATATGATGGAAAGAGACACCAGACAAGACATAGAGACAGCAACAGGAGAATATGATGGAAAGAGACACCAGACAAGACATAGAGACAGCAACAGAAGAATACGATGGAAAGAGACACCAGACAAGACATAGAGACAGCAACAGAAGAATATGATGGAGAGAGACAACAGACAAAACATAGAGACAGCAACAGAAGAATTGTATATGATGGAAAGAGACAGAATGGCTCAATGGCAAGGTCAGGGTTTATGTTTGAAGTTCTGGAGTGGTTTTTGGTAATACACTGGTGTTGTATTCATGGGTTTAGCTGTTAAAATCCCATCCTGCACCCCCCTACTGGCTATGGGCTAAGCCACCAATGTCTTCAAATCCTAGAGGAAAGAGGAGCTGCTACCCGAATTTCTTGTGGAATAATGATGTCACATCCCTCCAAATAGAGTTCCAGACAGTTGTAGAATGTATTCCAAGGCACATTGTAAGAGCTGTAAAGAGAGAGGGAGAGAGAACAGGTAGAACCTGATATGTAAATGAGCAGAGCAAACAAAAGGAACTTCAGATGACCGAATGATCATTCAGACTGTGTTTCTATTGAGAGATAAAAGGTAAGACGACGATTGTTATGTGTATTCATATAGTTGATGATATTGTTATGTGTATTCATATAGTTGATGATATTGTTATGTGTATTAACATAGTTGATGATATTGTTATGTGTATTCATATAGTTGATGATATTGTTATGTGTATTCATATAGTTGATGATATTGTTATGTGTATTCATATAGTTGATGATATTGTTATGTATATTCATATAGTTGATGATATTGTTATATAGTTGATGATATTGTTATGTGTATTAATATAGTTGATGATATTGTTATGTGTATTCATATAGTTGATGATATTGTTATGTGTATTAACATAGTTGATGATATTGTTATGTGTATTAATATAGTTGATGATATTGTTATGTGTATTCATATAGTTGATGATATTGTTATGTGTATTCATATAGTTGATGATATTGTTATGTGTATTCATATAGTTGATGATATTGTTATGTGTATTCATATAGTTGATGATATTGTTATGTGTATTCATATAGTTAATGATATTGTTATGTGTATTCATATAGTTGATGGTATTGTTATGTGTATTCATATAGTTGATGATATTTATGGTGGACAGTGTTGCAATGGTCCTTAAACGTTTGATATTATATATATTTATATGTATTAGATGCATGGGTTGAACTCGTTCTGGTCCCATCTGTCTGATCACTCCTACACTATCTAGCATCTGAAAGGGTTTATTGGCTGTCTCCATAGGAGAACCATTTGTAGAACCCTTTTTGGTACTAGGTAGAACCCTTTTGGGTTCCATCAAGAACCCTTTCCACAGAGTGTTCTACATGGAAGCAAGAAGGGTTCTACCTGGATCCCAAAATAATCTCCTATGTGGACAGCTGGAGGACCTGTTTGGAACCCTTTATTCTAAGAGTGTACTGTATCATAGGTCTATATACCAGGGTGATCTCCTACTGTATCATAGGTCTATAGACCAGGGTGATCTCCTACTGTATCATAGGCCTATAGACCAGGGTGATCTCCTACTGTATCATAGGTCTATAGACCAGGGTGATCTCCTACTGTATCATAGGTCTATAGACCAGGGTGATCTCCTACTGTATCATAGGTCTATAGGCTTCTCTTCTCTAAACACAATAAGCAAACAAACATTTTCTCTTTCTAATCGACTGTTAAATGCTTTTCACTCAGGAAGGTATGTTGTGTGAAAGAGACAATTATTGTGGAAAGCCAAGCAACATACACTTCCTAAAAACAGGTTTTGTGTATTCATTAGTGTCCACTATAGCAAAACATTTGGCAACAGAAACCAATTAGGTAATGTTGTACAGCGCCTGTTTATGCAACATTTTAAAACTGTAGGCTGTGGAGTAAATTAATGAATACAGCCCATGTAGTAGCCGACGGCTCGGCTGTTTATGCCTGATGCTGAAACCTGAACGTAGGGGGGTATTTTGTATTATCTAACTATGCAGTCTGTCTGGGAACGGAGTTCTGCTAAATATCAGGACGCCAAATTCAAACAACAGAAATCTCATAAATCTATTTTCTCAAACATACAAGTGTTAGGCACCATTTTAAAGATACAATTCTCGTTAGTACATCCAGTGTCTGATTTCAAAAAGGCTTTACAGCGAAAGCTCCACAAATTATTATGTTAGGTCACCACCAAGTCACAGAAAAACACAGCCATTTTTTCAGCCAAAGAGAGGAGTCACAAAAAGCACAGTTAGAGATAAAATTGATCACTAACCTTTGATGATCTTCATCAGATGACACTCATAGGACTTCATGTTACACAATACATGTATGTTTTGTTCGATAAAGTGCATATTTATATCCAAAAATCTTATTTTACATTGGTGTGTTGTGTTAAGTAATTCCAAAACATGCAGTGATTTTGCAGAGAGCCACATCAATTTACAGAAATACTGATAATAAACATTGATAATAGATACAACTATTATACATGGAACTTTAGATAAACTTCTCCTTAATGCAACCGCTGTGGCAGATTTCAAAACAACTTTACGGAAAAAGCATACCATGCAATAATCTGAGTACAGAGACCAAAACAGCCAAATAAATATCCCCTATGTTGTGTAGTCACCGTTAGTCAGAAATAGCATTATAAATATTCACTTACCTTTGATGATCTTCATCAGAATGCACTCCCAGGAATCCCAGTTCCACCATAAATGTTTGATTTGTTCGATAAAGTTCATCATTTATGTCCTTTTGTTAGGACGTTTGGTAAACAAATCCAAATCCAAGTCCAGCGGAAAGGTAGAAGGAAAATTCCAAAAAGTTAGATTACTGGTCCTAGAAACATACCAAACGAAGTATAGAATCAATCTTTAGGATGTTTTTATCATAAATATTCCATTTGAACCCTGACAACCATTTCATTATTTCTCCAGAGCTGCAAGGGAATCTAGAGACTCAACCTTTGTAGAATCACAATCACCTTTATTCACCAAGTACATTTTCAATTTGAAAATATTCCTGCAGCAACAGGAAATGTGCATTTTTATGTGAATTATAATTAATGGACATTATTGTAGGGGTTGATACCTTTTTTGTAAGGAAAGCTTGATGTGGTGTGCAGCGTAGAGTGTATAGTCCTTTAGTCTCTATGGACCTGGTGGCAAGTTGGTGAGAGCCAAAGCGTAGTCCTTTAGTCTCTATGGGCCAGATGGCCAGTTGGTGAGGGCCACAGCATAGTCCTTTAGTCTCTATGGGCCAGGTGGCCAGTTGGTGGCGGCCACACAATAGTCCTTTAGTCTCTATGGGCCAGGTGGCCAGTTGGTGACGGCCACAGCATAGTCCTTTAGTCTCTATGGGCCAGATGGCCAGTTGGTGAGGGCCACAGCATAGTCATTTAGTCTCTATGGGCCAGATGGCCAGTTGGTGAGGGCCACAGCATAGTCCTTTAGTCTCTATGGGCCAGATGGTCAGTTGGTGAGGGCCATAGCATAGTCCTTTAGTCTCTATGGACCAGGTGGTCAGTTGGTGAGGGCCACAGCATAGTCCTTTAGTCTCTATGGGCCAGGTGGCCAGTTGGTGAGGGGTCACAGCATAGTCCTTTAGTCTCTAATGACCAGGTGGCCAGTTGGTGAGGGCCACAGCATAGTCCTTTAGTCTCTATGGGCCAGGTGGCCAGTTGGTGGCGGCCACACCATAGTCCTTTAGTCTCTATGGGCCACAGCATAGTCCTTTAGTCTCTATGGACCAGGTGGCCAGTTGGTGACGGCCACAGCATAGTCCTTTAGTCTCTATGGGCCAGATGGCCAGTTGGTGAGGGCCACAGCATAGTCATTTAGTCTCTATGGGCCAGATGGCCAGTTGGTGAGGGCCACAGCATAGTCCTTTAGTCTCTATGGGCCAGATGGCCAGTTGGTGAGGGCCACAGCATAGTCCTTTAGTCTCTATGGACCAGGTGGTCAATTGGTGAGGGCCACAGCATAGTCATTTAGTCTCTATGGGCCAGGTGGCCAGTTGGTGAGGGGTCACAGCATAGTCCTTTAGTCTCTAATGACCAGGTGGCCAGTTGGTGAGGGCCACAGCATAGTCCTTTAGTCTCTATGGGCCAGGTGGCCAGTTGGTGAGGGCCACAGCATAGTCCTTTAGTCTCTATGGGCCAGATGGCCAGTTGGTGAGGGCCACAGCATAGTCCTTTAGTCTCTATGGACCAGGTGGCTAGTTGGTGAGGGCCACAGCATGGTCCTTTAGTCTCTATGGACCAGGTGGCCAGTTGGTGAGGGCCACAACATGGGGAAAGAAACTGTTCATATGGGGTCTATAACATCTAATCACAGCATCTGACAGTTTAACTGTATTGCTAATAACTGCCTTATTTATATAAAGACATCATCTCTGTACAGATGTAAGATCTGAATTTGATCAACCTGTCACAGGAAAACTAAAATGTGTACTGTATTTGAGTGTATTTAAATAAAGCTTTAAAAAAGGTTTCTGAAGATGATAAATTCCACTTTTCCATTTTAAAATGGTTCATTAATTATAATCCACATAATAATTCAAATATCCTGTTTCTGGAGGATTATTTTCCTTCTGTAGCAAACTGGCTCAAATTAATTAAATCTAAATCAAATTAAATCAAATTAATTAAATCTAGGGGGCACTATTTTCATTTTTGGAAAAATAACGCTCCCAAAGTTAACGGGATATTTTGACAGGACAAGATGCTAGAATATGCAACAGCTTGGGATAGAAAACACTCTAAAGTTTCCAAAACTGTAAAAACACTGTCTGTGAGTATAACAGAACTGACATTTGGGGCGGCAGGGTAGCCTTGTGGTTAGAGCATTGTAACCGGAAGGTTGCAAGTTCAAATCCCCGAGCTGACAAGGTACAAATCTGTTGTTCTGCCCCTGAACAGGCAGTTAACTAACCAACTGTTCCTAGGCCGTCATTGAAAATAAGAATTTGTTCTTAACCTGTCTACGATACTGGTTCCCAATTGGGGATCAACCCTCCCACGTTCAGCTGAAACGGTGGCGCATGGAACGTAAAAATATTCTTAAAAATATTTAACCTCCACACATTAACAAGTCCAATAGCTCAAATGAAAGATAAACACCTTGTTCATCTAGCCAGCAAGTCAGATTTCTAAAATGTTTTACGGCGAAAACATAGCACATATATATGTAAAACCACCACCAGACACAGCTCATTTCAATAGCCAAAACATGCAATCAACAAACGCAGGATTAAAAAATAAATCGCTCACTAACCTTTTGAAAATCTTCATCAGATGACAGTAATATGACATATTACACAGTACATATTTTTTTTTTTCAATAATATGCCATTTATATCCATAAATGACCATTTACAGTGAGTTCACCTTCAGAAATTACTCAAAAATGCCCGCAGGAAATCTATGTAGCGCGGCAAGATAACGTAAATAGACATCATAAACTTTGACTAAATATACATGTTCTACATATAGTTAGAAAGATACACTGCTTCTTTATGCAACCGCTGTGTTAGATTTATTTTTAACGTTACAGAAATCGCACACTATTCCATATGCTGAGACAGCGCTCAGTTCCAAGCTACATTTCCACGTAATGTTGGAGTCAACAGAAACACAGATTTAAGCATAAATATTCCCTTACCTTCGATGGTCTTCGTTCAGAATGTTCTGGAAGGCTTCATACTTACCCAATACATCGTTTGGTTTCAAGTCTTGCGTCTTTGTATTAGCTACTGCTAATAACATCAGCTGAAATGCACCCAAAACGTCCTCTGGTCCGGATAAGTTGCGCATCAAAACTTCAAAATTACACATTATATGTCGACTAAACAGGTCAAACTAAGTGCAGAAGCAAGCTTTATGATGTTTTAGACATGCAAAACAAACTTCAATTCAATCGGCCATCGTCTGCCCTTCTCTTGAGTGCTGGAAACAAAGGAATGGCTGGGACCAATTCGCGCCCATACGCACAGCCTATTCTCTCGTGGCACGCACTAATTTCACTCCCATAGGGTCAATTCTCGGGATTTGAACGATTTGAAGCTCTAATGAAAGAGGACATCTAGCGGAAGAGATAGAAAGTGTCCCCAGAATCATAGCTCTTTGGGAAGGGTGGGGGCCATGACGTCAAAGTTGCTCCAACTTTCATGGCCACAAAAACTAGTTTGGAAGAATGCCTGCCCTGTGAGTTCTGCTATACTTACAGACATAATTCCAACGGTTTTAGAATCTTTAGTGTTTTCTATCCAATAATATTTTTTTAATATATTATTTTAATATTTTTTTATTATTTTTTATTTTATTATTTTTATTTGCATATATTAGCAATTTTTGACAGATTTTTTTTCCAGTTTACTAGGGGTACCCAATCTCTCCAAAGGGGGCGTATGTCTGCCATATCCTTAACAGGTTTTAACTGACTTACCTGGTTAAATAAAGGTAAAATAAAAAATTGCATGTGAAAGCCTGAGAAAAATCCATTCCGGAAGTGACCCATATTTTGAAAGCGCTGCGTTCCCTATTGAGCTGTGAATGTGCTATCAACCAGATTACTATTTCTCCGTATTCCCCAATTACTCATTTATGTTGAAGAATACCCGTAGGCGGCTACATTGCGCAAGTGGTCACCTGATGGCTCTCAGAGTGACTCTCGTGTAAAATACAGAGGTAGCCATTATTCCAATTGGTCCTGCTGAAAAACGAATTGTCCCAGTGGATATATTATCGAATAGATATGTGAAAAACACCTTGAGGATTGATTATAAACAACGTATGCCATGTTTCTGTCGATATTATGGAGCTAATTTTGAATATTTTTCGGAGTTGTGGTGCCTGCAATTTCCAGTCGATTTCTCAGCCAAACGTGAAGAATAAACGGAGCTATTTGGCCTACAAAAATAATATTTTTGGAAAAAAGGAACATTGTCTATCTAACTGGGAGTCTCGTGAGTGAAAACATCCGAAGCTCATCAAAGGTAAACAATTTAATTTGATTGCTTTTCTGATTTTCGTGACCAAGTTACCTGCTGCTACCTGGACATAATGCTATGCTAGGCTATCGATAAACTTACACAAATGCTTGTCTTGCTTTGGCTGTAAAGCATATTTTGAAAATCTGAGATGACAGGGTGATTAACAAAAGGCTAAGCTGTGTTCCAATATATTTCACTTGTGATTTTCATGAATAGGAATATTTTCTAGGAAGATTTATGTCCGTTGCGTTATGCTAATTAGTGTCAGTCGATGATTACGCTCCCGGATCCGGGATGGGTAGTATCAAGATTAAGATCCAACATCTGTAGCACTATACAGTATATATCAGGATATATATTCCTCTCTCTAATGTATATGGCTCTATCAGGATATATATACCTCTCTCTAATGTATATGGCTCTATCAGGATATACAGTGCCTTGCGAAAGTATTCGGCCCCCTTGAGCAAAATCTACAATGGAATGGTTCAAAAATAAACATATCCAGGTGTTAGAATGGCCAAGTCAAAGTCCAGACCTGAATCCAATCGAGAATCTGTGGAAAGAACTGAAAACTGCTGTTCACAAGTGCTCTCCATCCAACCTCACTGAGCTCGAGCTGTTTTGCAAGGAGGAATGGGAAAAAAATTCAGTCTCTCAATGTTCAAAACTGATAGAGACATACCCCAAGCGACTTACAGCTGTAATCGCAACAAAAGGTGGCGCTACAAAGTATTAACTTAAGGGGGCTGAATAATTTTTCACGCCCAATTTTTCAGTTTTTGATTTGTTAAAAAAGTTTGAAATATCCAATAAATGTCGTTCCACTTCATGATTGTGTCCCACTTGTTGTTGATTCTTCACAAAAAAATACAGTTTTATATCTTTATGTTTGAAGCCTGAAATGTGGCAAAAGGTCGCAAAGTTCAAGGGGGCCGAATACTTTCGCAAGGCACTGTATATACCTCTCTCTAATGTATATGGCTCTATCAGGATATATATACCTCTCTCTAATGTATATGACCCTATCAGGATATATATACCTCTCTAATGTATATGACTCTATCAGGATATATATACCTCTCTAATGTATATGACTCTATCAGGATATATATACCTCTCTCTAATGTCTATGGCTCTATCAGGATATATATACCTCTCTCTAATGTATATGACTCTATCAGGATATATATACCTCTCTAATGTATATGACTCTATCAGGATATATATACCTCTCTCTAATGTATATGACTCTATCAGGATATATATACCTCTCTCTACGGCTCTATCAGGATATATATACCTCTCTCTACGGCTCTATCAGGATATATATACCTCTCTCTAATGTATATGGCTATATCAGGATATATATATACCTCTCTCTAATGTATATGGCTATATCAGGATATATATATACCTCGTAGGTCTACCTACAAACTATTATAAGGCTGTCAGAGTAGGTTGGAGTTATGATCACTGTTGTCATTTGTCATGTTGACAAACCTGATGTTCTCTTTGACCTGATCTGAACAGGTTTAGGCTGGTCATCTATGATATGTAGGTTATATACAGTACATTCTCTGTCCTGCTCCTGGAAGGACTATAACATTATGTGAACTGATCTGAACAGGTTTAGACTGGTCATCTATGATATGTAGGTTATATACAGTACATTCTCTGTCCTGCTCCTGGAAGGACTATAACATTATGTGAACTGACCTGAACAGGTTTAGACTGGTCATCTATGATATGTAGGTTATATACAGTACATTCTCTGTCCTGCTCCTGGAAGGACTATAACATTATGTGAACTGACCTGAACAGGTTTAGACTGGTCATCTATGATATATAGGCTATAACTGAGGAATAGACCTCGACCTGCATATCACTAACAACCCGCTACTATACATTATAACCTAGTCTACTTTACATAATATAACATCTACATATAACTAACAAACCACAATTATACATTATAACCTAGTCTACTTTACATAATATAACATATCACTAACAACCCACTACTATACATTATAACCTAGCCTATTTTACATAATATAACATATCACTAACAACCCACTACTATACATTATAACCTATTCTACTTTACATAATTTAACATCTACATATCACTAACAACCCACTACTATACATTATAACCTAGTCTACTTTACATAATATAACATCTACATATCACTAACAGCCCACTACTATACATTATAACCTAGTCTACTTTACATAATATAACATCTACATATCACTAACAACCCACTACTATACATTATAACCTAGTCTACTTTACATAATACAACATATCACTAACAACCCACTACTATACATTATAACCTAGTCTACTTTACATAATATACTATCTACATATCACTAACAACCCACTATTATACATTATAACCTAGTCTACTTTACATAATGTAAAATCTCTTACTTGTTGCACATAAACTTTCTGAATGGATCAATAATTTCCCCCTCAGATCAATCATGTCCATTTTAGCCCTTCTGTCTACATTCTCAGATATATTTAGAAAATAACAGATTGAAAGACAATAAATAGCCTACTTTTAATGAATAAAAATAAGTGTGAGACATGGCCTTGTGTTGCTGTACTGTCTATAACTACCTTAACAAACAGTGACTTATTATTATTATTATTATTGTTATTGTTGTTGCTGTACTGTCTATAACTACCTTAACAAACAGTGACTTATTATTATTATTATTATTATTGTTGTTGCTGTACTGTCTATAACTACCTTAACAAACAGTGACTTATTATTATTATTATTATTATTATTGTTGTTGCTGTACTGTCTATAACTACCTTAACAAACAGTGACTTATTATTATTATTATTATTGTTATTGTTGTTGCTGTACTGTCTATGACTACCTTAACAAACAGTGACTTATTATTATTATTATTATTGTTATTGTTGTTGCTGTACTGTCTATAACTACCTTAACAAACAGTGACTTATTATTATTATTATTATTGTTGCTGTACTGTCTATAACTACCTTAACAAACAGTGACTTATTATTATTATTGTTATTATTAATATTATTGTTGTTGTACTGTCTAGAACTACCTTAACAAACAGTGACTTATTATTATTATTATTATTGACAGTTACCATGGAGATCACATTTCACAACTACATGTTCACGTGATGCATTAAATCACCTGACTGTTTAGATATGTCTTTTAATAAATGTTTTATTATAGATAATTAATATAACAATTGACAATTGACAATTAACAATATAATATAATATAATATAATATTAATATAACAATTAATTATAACAATTGACATTCAAGAATTACTGTGTTAACCACAACCGACATGTTGTTTCTCTGTTTAGGGGGCCAGTGCTCTAAAATGAGTCTCTCTGGAGAGAGAGAGGAGGGGGTTCCTGCCTCTAAAATGAGTCTCTCTGGGGAGAGAGAGGAGGGGGTTCCTGTCTCTAAAATGAGTCTCTCTGGGGAGAGAGAGGAGGGGGGCCCTGCCTCTAAAATGAGACTCTCTGGGGAACATGACACCAAAGCTAAAAGGTGAGATGACAATTGTTGAATTATTATTAAGAGTCTATTTCCAAAATAATTCACGTTTGTTTTTTAATCAGAGAAGGTTGTTTATGGGTACCTTCAATATTGCTGTTCTCAGATTTTTAATTGATAGATTTTAGATGAGTATAATGTATTTGTTTTATTGCAAAACGCTATATATCCATTGTTTAGCTGAAGGGAATGTTCTTATCCTGTTTATTTGACTGTGATATGTAGTTGTCTCACCTAGCTATCTTAAGATGAATGCACTTACTGTAATGCGTTCTGGATAAGAGCATCTGCTAAATCGGGGGTTCTCAATCTGGGGTCTGTGGAGGTACTGCAGGGGTTCTCAATCCGGGGTCTGTGGAGGTACTGCAGGGGTTCTCAATCCGGGGTCTGTGGAGGTACTGCAGGGGTTCTCAATCCGGGGTCTGTGGAGGTACTGCAGAGGTTCTCAATCCGGGGTCTGTGGAGGTACTGCTGGGGTTCTCAATCCGGGGTCTGTGGAGGTACTGCTGGGGTTCTCAATCTGGGGTCTGTGGAGGTACTGCAGGGGTTCTCAATCCCGGGTCTGTGGAGGCACTGCAGGGGTTCTCAATCCGGGGTCTGTGGAGGTACTGCAGGGGTTCTCAATCCAGGGTCTGTGGAGGTACTGCTGGGGTTCTCAATCCGGGGTCTGTGGAGGTACTGCAGGGGTTCTCAATCCGGAGTCTGTGGAGGTACTGCAGGGGTTCTCAATCCGGGGTCTGTGGAGGTACTGCAGGGGTTCTCAATCCGGGGTCTGTGGAGGTACTGCAGGGGTTCTCAATCCGGGGTCTGTGGAGGTACTGCAGGGGTTCTCAATCCGGGGTCTGTGGAGGTACTGCTGGGGTTCTCAATCCAGGGTCTGTGGAGGTACTGCAGAGGTTCTCAATCCGGGGTCTGTGGAGGTACTGCAGGGGTTCTCAATCCAGGGTCTGTGGAGGTACTGCAGGGGTTCTCAATCCGGGGTCTGTGGAGGTACTGCAGGGGTTCTCAATCCGGGGTCTGTGGAGGTACTGGTTCTGCAGCACCCTGACTGTACTCGTTGATATGTAAGATATTTGATAGAATTTTCACATGACACGACCACGTTGACTGACCCACGTTGCTTACTCTTAAATGGAATGCATATTTTTTTAAATAAATTCTGATCATTGTTACAAGCAGAATTTGAGCAATATTACCTTAATGTTGCCTACAACGTTGCATACAATGTTCATTTTCATCTAAAACATATTACGCCCTACATGCCTTCAATTGCCCAATTTATATCCATGCCCAATTTAGGATTATTTTTTAACAATGTGACGTTGTGCTCCAAAGGGAGAACTTGAAATAACATGATGTAGATAATTAAATAATCAAAACAACGTGTTTATTATTATACACTCATAGAACAGAAGGTTCCTTCTAGAACCAAAAAGGCTTCTATCACTTCCTTAATATATGGAACCACTAAAACATTATATATATTTTTGGGATCAGTGAAGAAGAACCTCGAGAGTTCTGATCAACGGAAGGTTAATGCTTTGAGGATGTGAACCAAGCATCCCTCCAGTGGTCAGATCAATTTCGACTGGTTTTTCCAAGCGCCCGGCCCAGGATTCGAACCAGCTAGCATTTGGCCAGAGGTGTTACGCCGGGCGGAGCACGTGAAGACTCAGATGAGAAGACAATGATAGGTAACCAATGTATTTGAAAAGCAGGAGAGAAGATGGGGTGCAGGAATCTCGGGTGGGTAGTAGGGATTGTGGACTGAGACTGAGGCTGGGGGAAAGGAGATTAGGAACTGGGTAAGCAGGTCTGGAGTGGAATCCAATGAAGCAGTAGAGTGGGGGATCCAGGGGAGGCAAGCAGGACTGAGGAGGTGAGGGACTGGAGACAGGTACCAGAGTCAGAGCAGACGAGACTGTAGCTGAGAGAAAATGTATTGTGAAAAATGCAGGAACAAACAGCTAGAAATGGAAACTGACTGAGTAGAGGCTATGATCTGGCAGCATGGAAGTGGCAGGGCTGAGCGTTTGTAGTGTTCTTGATTATGGAACAGGTTGCAGCTGGTGGGGATCTGCTCTGACTCCAGAACACCTGTCTCCACTCACACAATCACACAGAGAGAGAGGGAGAGAGAGAGAGAGAGAGAGAGAGAGAGAGAGCGAGAGAGATAGAGAGAGAGAGAGAGAGAGAGAGCACTGGGGGAGTGGTGGAAGGTTTAGGGAGGTCCAGGATGAGAAGTAGAAGGCGTGGCAGAGCAGATGTAACAACAGGTCCAACTCCTGCCAAAGCTCCAACTCCTTAGCCGCTGGGTGAAAACCTGAGTTCATCTTCAGAATAAAGTATGAGTTAACCTGCCAAAATGAAGACAAAATATTATGCAGACATACATGGTATCACTTAATTATTATACATAAATCATTGCCAAAAGCACATTGCCGACTGCTAGCCAGTCGGTACAGCTCGGTAAGCTAGCTAGCTACTCTACCAGCAACATCCTAGTTATCCTAGCCAGTCGGTACAGCTCGGTAAGCTAGCTAGCTACTCTACCAGCAGCATCCTAGTTATCCTAGCTAGTCGGTACAGCTCGGTAAGCTAGCTAGCTACTCTACCAGCAGCATCCTAGTTATCCTAGCTAGTCGGTACAGCTCGGTAATCTAGCTAGCTACTCTACCAGCAGCATCCTAGTTATCCTAGCTAGTCGGTACAGCTCGGTAAGCTAGCTAGCTACTCTACCAGCAACATCCTAGTTATCCTAGCTAGTCGGTACAGCTCGGTAAGCTAGCTAGCTACTCTACCAGCAGCATCCTAGTTATCCTAGCTACCACTACTTCATCACCGGCTGTCTGCATTTCTTGTGGACCGATGGAGCTCCCCGGTTGTTTCTTCCACCTGTTAAATCCTGTGGAGGGCTTCTCCCTCTCTCGTTGACGGATGCTGGCTACCTATGTCCGGTTCTCCTCTCTTCACTAGATGGACGGTAACTTGAGTGTTTAACCTCTCTGTAATCAAGGACTTTTACATATTTTTTTTCGGGTTGGCTGGACACATTCCATTTTTTGGCATCCGCCATGGAGCCCAGTTTCATAACAATACCTTATTCCCCTAGTTATGAAGTAATTGCACAAAACAGGCCTTATTTTAGGTCCTTTTTCACCCTGCCAGCTCCTATTAGTTATATTGAGCAGTGAGGCAGATATATATTATTACTGTGTAAAACCTAGCATTACTACTGATTTCTCTGAGAGTGAGGCAGAAATATATTATTACTGTGTAAAACCTAGCAGTACTACTGATTTCTCTGAGAGTGAGACAGATATATATTATTACTGTGTAAAACCTAGCAGTACTACTGATTTCTCTGAGAGTGAGGCAGAAATATATTATTACTGTGTAAAACCTAGCAGTACTACTGATTGCTCTGAGAGTGAGGCAGATATATATTATTACTGTGTAAAACCTAGCAGTACTACTGATTTCACTGAGAGTGAGGCAGATATATATTATTACTGTGTAAAACCTAGCAGTACTACTGATTTCACTGAGAGTGAGGCAGATATATATTATTAATGTATAAAACCTAGCAGTACTACTGATTTCTCTGAGAGTCAGTCATATATATTATTACTGTATAAAACCTAGCAGTACTACTGATTTCTCTGAGAGTGAGGCAGATATATATTATTACTGTGTAAAACCTAGCAGTACTACTGATTTCTCTGAGAGTGAGGCAGATATATAGTATTACTGTGTAAAACCTAGCAGTACTACTGATTTCACTGAGAGTGAGGCAGAAAAATATTTTTACTGTGTAAAACCTAGCAGTACTACTGATTTCTCTGAGAGTGAGTCAGATATATATTATTACTGTATAAAACCTGGCAGTACTACTGATTTCTCTGAGAGTGGGGTAGATATATATTATTACTGTATAAAACCTAGCAGTACTACTGATTTCTCTGAGAGTGAGGCAGATATATATTATTACTGTGTAAAACCTAGCAGTTCTACTGATTTCTCTGAGAGTGAGGCAGATATATATTATTACTGTGTAAAACTGTGTAAAACCTAGCAGTACTACTGATTACACTGAGAGTGAGGCAGATATATATTATTACTGTGTAAAACATAGCAGTACTACTGATTTCTCTGAGAGTGAGGCAGATCTATATTATTACTGTGTAAAGCCTAGCAGTACTACTGATTTCTCTCAGAGTGAGACAGATATATATTATTACTGTGTAAAATCTAGCAGTACTACTGATTTCTCTGAGAGTGAGGCAGATATATATTATTACTGTGTAAAACCTAGCAGTACTACTGATTTCTCTGAGAGTGAGGCAGATATATATTATTACTGTGTAAAACCTATCAGTACTACTGATTTCACTGAGAGTGAGGCTGATATATATTATTACTGTGTAAAACCTAGCAGTACTACTGATTTCACTGAGAGTGAGGCAGATATATATTATTACTGTGTAAAACCTAGCAGTACTACTGATTTCTCTGAGAGTGAGGCAGATATATATATATATATATATATATATATATATATTATTACTGTGTAAAACCTAGCAGTACTACTGATTTCTCTGAGAGTGAGGCAGATATATAGTATTACTGTGTAAAACCTTGCAGTACTACTGATTTCTCTGAGAGTGAGGCAGAAATATATTATTACTGTGTAAATCCTAGCAGTACTACTGATTTCTCTGAGAATGAGACAGATATATATTATTACTGTGTAAAACCTAGCAGTACTACTGATTTCTCTGAGAGTGAGACAGATATATATTATTACTGTGTAAAACCTAGCAGTACTACTGATTTCTCTGAGAGTGAGGCAGAAATATATTATTACTGTGTAAAACCTAGCAGTACTACTGATTTCTCTGAGAGTGAGGCAGATATATATTATTACTGTGTAAAACCTAGCAGTACTACTGATTTCACTGAGAGTGAGGCAGATATATATTATTAATGTATAAAACCTAGCAGTACTACTGATTTCTCTGAGAGTCAGTCATATATATTATTACTGTATAAAACCTAGCAGTACTACTGATTTCTCTGAGAGTGAGGCAGATATATATTATTACTGTGTAAAACCTAGCAGTACTACTGATTTCACTGAGAGTGAGGCAGATATATATTATTAATGTATAAAACCTAGCAGTACTACTGATTTCTTTGAGAGTCAGTCATATATATTATTACTGTATAAAACCTAGCAGTACTACTGATTTCTCTGAGAGTGAGGCAGATATATATTATTACTGTGTAAAACCTAGCAGTACTACTGATTTCTCTGAGAGTGAGGCAGATATATAGTATTACTGTGTAAAACCTAGCAGTACTACTGATTTCTCTGAGAGTGAGGCAGAAAAATATTTTTACTGTGTAAAACCTAGCAGTACTACTGATTTCTCTGAGAGTGAGGCAGATATATATTATTACTGTGTAAAACCTAGCAGTTCTACTGATTTCTCTGAGAGTGAGGCAGATATATATTATTACTGTGTAAAACTGTGTAAAACCTAGCAGTACTACTGATTACACTGAGAGTGAGGCAGATATATATTATTACTGTGTAAAACATAGCAGTACTACTGATTTCTCTGAGAGTGAGGCAGATCTATATTATTACTGTGTAAAGCCTAGCAGTACTACTGATTTATCTCAGAGTGAGACAGATATATATTATTACTGTGTAAAATCTAGCAGTACTACTGATTTCTCTGAGAGTGAGTCAGATATATATTATTACTGTGTAAAACCTAGCAGTACTACTGATTTCTCTGAGAGTGAGGCAGATATATATTATTACTGTGTAAAACCTATCAGTACTACTGATTTCACTGAGAGTGAGGCTGATATATATTATTACTGTGTAAAACCTAGCAGTACTACTGATTTCACTGAGAGTGAGGCAGATATATATTATTACTGTGTAAAACCTAGCAGTACTACTGATTTCTCTGAGAGTGAGGCAGATATATATATATATATATATATATATATATATATATATATATATATATATATATATTATTACTGTGTAAAACCTAGCAGTACTACTGATTTCTCTGAGAGTGAGGCAGATATATATATATATATATATATATATATATATATATATATATTATTACTGTGTAAAACCTAGCAGTACTACTGATTTCTCTGAGAATGAGACAGATATATATTATTACTGTGTAAAACCTAGCAGTACTACTGATTTCTCTGAGAGTGAGTCAGATATATAGTATTACTGTGTAAAACCTAGCAGTACTACTGATTTCTCTGAGAGTGAGGCAGATATATATTATTACTGTGTAAAACCTAGCAGTACTACTGATTTCTCTGAGAGTGAGGCAGATATATATATATATATATATATATATATATATATATATATATATATTATTACTGTGTAAAACCTAGCAGTACTACTGATTTCTCTGAGAGTGAGACAGATATATATTATTACTGTGTAAAACCTAGCAGTACTACTGATTTCTCTGAGAGTGAGGCAGATATATATTATTACTGTGTAAAACCTAGCAGTACTACTGATTTCTCTGAGAGTGAGGCAGATATATATTATTACTGTGTAAAACCTAGCAGTACTACTGATTTCTCTGAGAGTGAGGCAGATATATATTATTACTGTGTAAAACCTAGCAGTACTACTGATTTCTCTGAGAGTGAGGCAGATATATATTATTACTGTGTAAAACCTAGCAGTACTACTGATTACTCTGAGAGTGAGGCAGATATATATTATTACTGTGTAAAACCTAGCAGTTCTACTGATTTCTCTGAGAGTGAGGCAGATATATATTATTACTGTGTAAAATACATCTCTTTCATAATTTCTTTAAACAACAAAAGCTTAAGTTACGAACATTTCTGAAAATATATGTATGGCTTTTTGGAATCATGTTTCCCCATCTGAGCTCAGAGTAGATGAGATATGTAATGTTTGTCTCTGTTGTGTTGAAGACCAATCATCTGAGCTCTGAGTAGATGAGAGATGTAATGTTTGTCTCTGTTGTGTTGAAGACCAATCAAGCAGGAGAGACCAGCCTCCCCTGTACCCAGCTGTGTGTCCATGAAGAGTGACTGGTCTATGGAACCTCCTCTATCCTTTAGAGAGGGAGACTTTTCTACTGAACAAAGGTAAGAAGAACGCATGGGTCATGGTCAGTGAGTTAAACAACACTGTCTCTAGTCATTTTCATAATGCTATTTTTTTTCAATTTTCATAGTCATAAAACAATATTATGCAAACACAACGCGTGTGTGTGTGTGTGTGTGTGTGTGTGTGTGTGTGTGTGTGTGTGTGTGTGTGTGTGCGTGTGTGTTTGCGTGCGTGTGTGTGTGTGTGTACTCCCTGGATGAGGAGATTGTGGTGGTTAATTTCTGCATTACCAAATGAGCAGAGATAAACATCACACACGAGTCAGAGTTATACTTAAACTACATCTTTAATAATAAGAGCAATGACTTTCAACGATGCACCGTTTCTAATGAACCATTGAAAGTGACAACACAATGGCTACTGAGATCTTTAGTAGCAAAGATACACCCCCGTAGTCGACATAACAAACCACAAGAACACAAAGTGAGACTTTATAAATGGAAAGGAGTATCCCGTAGCCAGAAAGCTATAAATTATTGTTCAGTTTGGTCCCTAAGACGAGGTTCTAATCCCGTTCCTGGTTCATAACAGAACCATTACCTCATTCTAGTTCTCTAGAATGCTCTTTAGGTTTTATCACCCAGAGAAAAATAAATCTTAATTGTTTAATTTAATCTGAAATCTCCTCTGTCAGTGTTATCTCATTGAGGCCATCCTCAGTAGAACACAATAGTCAACAGAACACTCAATTATGTCGAATAAAACAACCATTATAATGCAATACAAACATTATCACATAATCTTGCAATTTCCACGACAAGAAGTAATCCAATGTTTCGTCCACAGAAACGAACAGGAGAGGTCGGAGTCAGAGATCCTCAGTGGCCAGTCTTCCCAGAGTCATCAAACAGACCTGGCCTCCATATTCAGTGTATGTGGTCCTGTTATGTACATTTGTTTTTGTTTGCCTCAAGCAAAGTTGATCTGTCAATCATTAGTGTGTTATGAGAAAGCATTTCATCTCTTGCTTAACTTATTTACTTGATTTATTTCAGTTGCTTGAAGAGAAAATCATGACATTTGTGAAAAATGAGCTGAAGATGTTCAAGAGTATTCTTAATCCAGATCTCCCAGAAGGCTTTGAGAGTCAGAAGCAGGATAAGGAAGTGGTGGATGCTGAAGATGAGAAGCAGGAGAGCAGTGCCAGAGAGGGGGCTCTGAAGATCACACTGCACGTCCTGAGGAAAATGAACCAGAAGGAGCTTGCTGACACACTGGAGAAATGTAAGATCTATCTGTCTCATGTTGAATGATGTTTAATAACATTTAAAGGTTGTAGCTAAAGTACAGCTAAAGTAGCTGTGTAACTCAATGATATTGTGTTTTGGTGATTCATTTAGAGAGAGAGACAACATAAATTATACCATCAATAATACCAATAATATAATCAGTCACACCAGTCTGTAATGCATTATGAAAACATTTACACATTTATACAGTCATTTAAGATAATCAATTATTATAGTGTAAAACTTTATAACAGTCCTAAAATACTGTAGACATTAAAACAGACATAATATTAATATCCTCTGTGTTATTTCTTCATTCAGATGAGCTTGCTGTGATTTGCCAACGTGAACTCAAATCTAATCTAAAGAAGAAGTTTCAATGTGTATTTGAGGGGATCGCTCAACAAGGAAACCCAACAATTCTCAATAAGATCTACACAGAGCTCTACATCACAGAGGGTGGAACAGGAGAGGTTAATAATGAACATGAGCTGAGACAGATTGAGACAACAACCAGGAAACAAGCAAGACCAGAGACTGCAATCAAATGTAATGACATCTTCAAACCCTTAACTGGACAAGACAAACCTATCAGAACTGTGCTGACAAAGGGAGTCGCTGGCATTGGAAAAACAGTCTCTGTGCAGAAGTTCATTCTGGACTGGGCTGAAGGAAAAGCAAATCAGGATGTCCAATTTGTATTTTCATTCCCTTTCCGGGAGCTGAATTTGATGAAAGGGGACAAACACACTTTCATTGAACTTCTTAATCACTTCTCAATGGAAACCAAAGAATCAAGAATCTCCATCTACAACAAGTACAAAGTTCTATTCATCTTTGATGGTCTGGATGAGTGCCGACTGCCCCTAGACTTCCAGAAGAACAAGATCTGTTGTGACGTCACAGAGTCAACCTCAGTGGATGTTCTGCTGACAAATCTCATCAAGGGAAATCTGCTTCCCTCTGCTCTCCTCTGGATAACTACCCGACCTGCAGCAGCCAATAAGATCCCTTCAGGGTGTGTTGACCAGGTGACAGAGGTACGAGGGTTCAATGACCCACAGAAGGAGGAGTACTTCCGGAAGAGATTCAGTGATGAGGACCTGGCCAGCAGAATCATCTCACACATAAAGACATCAAGGAGCCTCCACATCATGTGCCACATTCCAGTCTTCTGTTGGATTTCTGCAACAGTCCTTGAACACATGCTGAAACACAAGAGAGAAGAGATGCCCAAGACTCTGACTGAGATGTACACACACCTTGTGGTGTTTCATACCAAACAGAAGAATGAAAAGTATCTTGGGAAAGAAGATCCATTTCCACACTGGAATAAAGAGAGCATTCTGTCACTGGGAAAACTGGCTTTTCAACAGCTTGTGAATGGCAATCTGATTTTCTATGAAGAAGACCTGAAAGAGGCTGGCATTGATGTCAATGAAGCCTCAGTGTACTCAGGATTGTGCACACAGCTCTTTAAAGAGGAATGTGTGCTGTACCAGGACAAGGTGTACTGCTTTGTTCATCTGAGCATTCAGGAGTTTCTGGCTGCTGTATTTGTGTTCCTCTCATTCATTAACAACAATGAGAATCTAATGGCCAATCCTCAATCAACGTCCAGGAACTTTTCTTTGAGGTTCAAACAAAGGCGTAAAGTTGCTTTCTACAAGAGTGCTGTGGATAAAGCCTTACAAAGTGAGACGGGAAACCTGGACCTTTTCCTCCGCTTCCTTCTGGGCCTCTCACTGGAGTCCAATCAGAAGCACTTACGAGGTCTACTGACAAAGACAAGAAGCAACTCAAAGAACCGTGAAAAAACAGTCAAGTACATCAAGGAGAAGATCAGGGAGAATCCCTCTTCAGAGAGGTGCATCAATCTGTTCCACTGTCTGAATGAACTGAATGACCATTCTCTAGTGGAGGAGATCCAAAGCTTCCTGAACTCAGGAAGTCTCTCAAAACCCAACCTGTCACCTGCACAGTGGTCAGCTCTGGTCTTTGTGTTGCTGACTTCAGAAAAGGAGCTGGATGTATTTGACCTGAAGAAATACTCCAGATCAGAGGAAGGTCTTCTGAGGCTGCTGCCAGTGGTCAAAGCCTCCAGAGCTGTTCTGTGAGTAAATAAAATGACATATAAGAACTAATCATCAGGAAGAAATATTCACTTTAGAGAACAATATGTGTTATAATATGTATATAATTTAACAGTGTGTTTGTGAAGTCAAGTTGAATATCAGTGTGATTTTAATATGATTTGACTCTTTGCAGGCTGTCAGGCTGTGGAGTCACAGAGGAAGGCTGTACTTCTCTGGTCTCAGCTCTGAGGTCAAACCCCTCACACCTGAGAGATCTGGATCTGAGTAACAATGACCTGAAGGATTCAGGAGTGAAGCTGCTCTCTGCTGGACTGCGGAATCCCCACTGTAAACTGGAGACTCTGAGGTCAGTATTCCTGTAGTTGGTCAACAAGTGATAACTGTTCACCAGATCCACATATCTGGTCAGTCTACTCAAATATTTGTACTATACATTTTTCTCTCTACAAGTAATATTATGATCATTTATAATAATTATACATCCATTAATTAATAGATATGGCAGGTTTCAGGACACTGATGTATCTCAATATGTTTTTAAAATATTCTGCAACTATTTTCACCACCAAAGAATAGCAGTGTGATTTTAAAATGATTTGACTCTTTACAGGCTGTCAGGCTGTGGAGTCACAGAGGAAGGCTGTACTTCTCTGGTCTCAGCTCTGAGGTCAAACCCCTCACACCTGAGAGAGCTGGATCTGAGTAACAATGACCTGAAGGATTCAGGAGTGAAGCTGCTCTCTGCTGGACTGGGGAATCCCCACTGTAAACTGGAGACTCTGAGGTCAGTATTCCTGTAGTTGGTCAACAAGTGATAACTGTTCACCAGATCCACATGTGTTTACCAGACACACATAGTCCACACCATATGTGTTTGGACAGTGAAGCTTACAGTTTTTCATTTGGTGCTCTGCTCCAGCATTTTAGATTTGAGATAGACTGTTTCATATTAAGGGACAGTACAAAATGTCACCTTGTATTTAAATGTATTTTCATAGATATATATTTTACTGTTTATAAATGAAAACACTTTATGTAGTTCTCCCATTTGAAAAAGTCATAATATTTTGGATAAATGATTTGTCATAATTTTAGTATTTGGTCCCATATTCCATGCCTGCAGTGATTACATCAAGCTTGTGATTCTACTAACTTGTTGAATTAATTTTCAGTTTGTCTTGGTTGTGTTTTAGATGTTTTCCTAATAGAAACTGAATGGTGAATAATGTCCTGTCATTTTGGAGTCACTTCACTTGTATTGTCAGTAAGAATAGAAGATGTTACTGAACACTTCTACATTCATGTGGATGCTACTATGATGATGAATAATCATGAATGAATTGTGAATGATGAATGAGAAAGTTACAGAGGCACAAAGATCAGACCCCCTCTGTTATTGGTAATGGTGAGAGGTTAGTATGTTTTGTTGTATTCTGTTATTGGTAATGGTGAGAGGTTAGCATGTTTTGTTGTAGTCTCTGTTATTGGTAATGGTGAGAGGTTAGCATGTTTTGTTGTAGTCTCTGTTATTGGTAATGGTGAGAGGTTAGCATGTTTTGTTGTAGTCTCTGTTATTGGTAATGGTGAGAGGTTAGCATGTTTTGTTGTAGTCTCTGTTATTGGTAATGGTGAGAGGTTTGCATGTTTTGTTGTAGTCTCTGTTATTGGTAATGGTGAGAGGTTACCATGTTTTGTTGTAGTCTCTGTTATTGGTAATGGTGAGAAGTTAGTATGTTTTGTTGTAGTCTCTGTTATTGGTAATGGTGAGAGGTTAGCATGTTTTGTTGTAGCCTCTGTTATTGGTATTGGTGAGAGGTTATCATGTTTTGTTGTAGCCTCTGTTATTGGTAATGGTGAGAGGTTAGCATGTTTTGTTGTAGCCTCTGTTATTGGTATGGTGAGAGGTTAGCATGTTTTGTTGTAGCCTCTGTTATTGGTAATGGTGAGAGGTTAGCATGTTTTGTTGTAGCCTCTGTTATTGGTAATGGTGAGAGGTTAGTATGCTTTGTTGTAGCCTCTGTAACTTTCTCACTCATTATTATTCATGATTCTTTCATGATTTTTCTTAATAATGGCATCATCAGGATAAATGTATTATTGTTTAGAAACATGTTATTTTTATTTTTTATTTTTTTTATTTCACCTTTATTTAACCAGGTAGGCTAGTTGAGAACAAGTTCTCATTTGCAACTGCGACCTGGCCAAGATAAGGCATAGCAGTGTGAACAGACAACACAGAGTTACACATGGAGTAAACAATTAACAAGTCAATAACACAGTAGAAAAAAGGGGAGTCTATATATACATTGTGTGCAAAAGGCATGAGAAGGTAGGCAAATAATTACAATTATGCAGATTAACACTGGAGTGATAAATGATCAGATGGTTATGTACAGGTAGAGATTGGTGTGCAAAAGAGCAGAAAAATAAAAATAAATAAATAAAAACAGTATGGGGATGAGGTAGGTGAAAATGGGTGGGCTATTTACCAATAGACTATGTACAGCTGCAGCGATCGGTTAGCTGCTCGGATAGCAGATGTTTGAAGTTGGTGAGGGAGATAAAAGTCTCCAACTTCAGCGATTTTTGCAATTCGTTCCAGTCACAGGCAGCAGAGAACTGGAACGAAAGGCGGCCAAATGAGGTGTTGGCTTTAGGGATGATCAGTGAGATACACCTGCTGGAGCGCGTGCTACGGATGGGTGTTGCCATCGTAACCAGTGAACTGAGATAAGGCGGAGCTTTACCTAGCATGGACTTGTAGATGACCTGGAGCCAGTGGGTCTGGCGACGAATATGTAGCGAGGGCCAGCCGACTAGAGCATACAAGTTGCAGTGGTGGGTGGTATAAGGTGCTTTAGTGACAAAACGGATGGCACTGTGATAAACTGCATCCAGTTTGCTGAGTAGAGTGTTGGAAGCAATTTTGTAGATGACGTCGCCAAAGTCGAGGATCGGTAGGATAGTCAGTTTTACTAGGGTAAGTTTGGCGGCGTGAGTGAAGGAGGCTTTGTTGCGGAATAGAAAGCCGACTCTTGATTTGATTTTCGATTGGAGATGTTTGATATGGGTCTGGAAGGAGAGTTTAGAGTCTAGCCAGACACCTAGGTACTTATAGTACTTATATTATCTACTCTCTTAGACAGAAAAGTACTCCACTCATCATCCACCATTTTATTATTGGGCAAAACACAACCAAAACAAACTGCAAATGCAACCAACGAGTTTACGACAAAAAACTAAATTTTTGACTATTTTAATATACTATGAGTGAATTGTTCAGAATACTTAAGACTTCTTCAAATGGGGAGACTGGAAACATAAATTGTTTTCATTTTTAATAGTGAAACACATATGTCTTAAAATATCCTCAAATTAAAGGTGACATTATAAACTGTCACCTCATATGAAACATTTGACCTCAAATCCAAAATGTTGGAGAATAGAGCCACATTTAAAATGTTAGCTTCACTGTCAAAATAGATTGGATGTGGACTGTATACTCAATACAATCTAAATCTGATTCCTCACTGTCTAAATAGATATGATGTGGACTGTATACTCAATACAATCTAAATCTGATACCTCACTGTCTAAATAGATATGGTGTGGACTGTATACTCAATACAATCTAAATCTGATACCTCACTGTCTAAATAGATATGGTGTGGACTGTATACTCAATACAATCTAAATCTGATTCCTCACTGTCTAAATAGATATGGTGTGGACTGTATACTCAATACAATCTAAATCTGATTCCTCACTGTCTAAATAGATATAGTGTGGACTGTATACTCAATACAATCTAAATCTGATACCTCACTGTCAAAATAGATATGTTGTGGACTGTATACTCAATACAATCTAAATCTGATTCCTCACTGTCTAAATAGATATGGTGTGGACTGTATACTCAATACAATCTAAATCTGATACCTCACTGTCTAAATAGATATGGTGTGGACTGTATACTCAATACAATCTAAATCTGATTCCTCACTGTCTAAATAGATATGGTGTGGACTGTATACTCAATACAATCTAAATCTGATACCTCACTGTCTAAATAGATATGGTGTGGACTGTATACTCAATACAATCTAAATCTGATTCCTCACTGTCTAAATAGATATGGTGTGGACTGTATACTCAATACAATCTAAATCTGATACATCACTGTCTAAATAGATATGGTGTGGACTGTATACTCAATACAATCTAAATCTGATTCCTCACTGTCTAAATAGATATGGTGTGGACTGTATACTCAATACAATCTAAATCTGATTCCTCACTGTCTGTCTTCTGACTGATACTGCTTTTTAAACTGGTCTGGTCAGTCTACTATAATATTTGTACTATACATGTTTCTATCTGCAGGCAATACTTTGATCATTTGTCATTTTTTATGATGATACATTACTTTACGAATAGATATGGAAGGTTCCATATGTTGAAAAAATATACTGCCACTATTTTCACCACCAAAGAATAGCAGTGTGATTTTAAAATTATTTGACTTTGCAGGCTGTCAGGCTGTCTAGTCACAGAGGAAGGCTGTGCTTCTCTGGTCTCAGCTCTGGAGTCAAACCCCTCACACCTGAGAGAGCTGGATCTGAGTAACAATGACCTGAAGGATTCAGGAGTGAAGCTGCTCTCTGATGGACTGGGGAATCCCCACTGTAAACTGGAGACTCTGAGGTCAGTATTACTGTAGTTGGTCAACAAGTGTTAACTGTTCACCAGATCCACATGTGTTTACCAGACACACATAGTCCACACAATATGTGTTTGGACAGTGAAGCTTACAGTTTTACATTTGGTGCTCTGCTCCAGCATTTTGGATTTGAGATAGATTTTTACATATATTAGGCAACAGAATGTCTCCTTCTAGATATCTGTATTTTTTTATTTGAATGTAACTTTTTTAAACTAGGCAACAAGTCAGTTAAGAACAAATTCTTATTTACAATGAGCCTAGGAACAGTGGGTTAACTGCGTGTTCAGGGGCAGAACGACATATTTGTACCTTGTCAGCTCTGGGATTCTATCCTGCAACCTTTCGGTTACTAGTCCAACGCTCTAACCACTAGACTACCTGCTCTAACCACTAGACTAGCTGCCACCCACAAATTGTATGTATCTTGTTCTCCCATTTAAGAAGTCATAATTATTTGGACAAATTCACTTATAGTGTATTGAAGTAGTCATAAGTTTAGTATTTGGTCCCATATTCCATGCTTGCAGTGATTACATCAATCTTGTGATTCTACTAACTTGGTGAATGCATTTGCAGGCTGTCAGGCTGTCTAGTCACAGAGGAAGGCTGTGCTTCTCTGGTCTCAGCTCTGAGGTCAAACCCCTCACACCTGAGAGAGCTGGACCTGAGCTACAATCACCCAGGAGACTCAGGAGTCAGACTGCTCTCTGCTGGACTGGAGGATCCACACTGCAGACTGGAGAAACTCAAGTATGTAGAGGGTTTATGTCAATGTTCATATCAGACATGTTTGACTTATAAGGCTGGTTAGGACAAACATTCTTACCACCACTTGGACAAAGTTATAAGTTACTGTGTGTGTGTGTGTGTGTGTATGTGTGTGTGTGTGTGTGTGTGTGTGTGTGTGTGTGTGTGTGTGTGTGTGTGTGTGTGTGTGTGTGTGTGTGTGTGTGTGTGTGTGTGTATCCCTCAATGACTGTCTGTTCTTCTGCTTACCGCTACAGTGTGGAACATGGTGGAGAGAACAGAATGAAACC